>NW_027101772.1:300000-541506 GCF_035609145.1 Eleutherodactylus coqui | reverse complement strand
ACGGGATCTCTGACATATCTTGAAGAGATATGGGGCGCTGCTAAAGGGCTTTCTCAGGGTTTAGCTGAGAGAAGGGTGAGGCTAGAGGGATTCTCATAGTGATTCTTGTCTAGCAAAGAGAGAAGGCAGGGCTAGCGGGAGGATCCCGCTAACCCTACCCCCTCTCTTGGCCACAGATTGAATTACTATATCACTAGAAAAGTAAAGTTATGGGGGAAGAATTTACTAATACTGGAATTTGTTACAAACCTTGGCACAAAATGCCCCAAATTTATTAAGGGCTCAGGCCCATGGGCTATGTGTAAAACACGAGTTTAACTACAGAGGCCCCTCCCTCATATAAGTAGACCAAAGTATTATAAACACCGCATGTAAGTAGGGGGTCACTGTTATAGATTTTGCATCGGGGCCCAAGAGCTTCTAGTTACGCCTCTGCTTGTGACCAGAGAGCTGGCACAGACCGCGTATGGCACTGCACATGCCCGCGTATCATTTTTTATCTTGACTTTAGTAAAGCATTTGACAAAAGTATCTCATACTATACTTATTGAAAAAAATGACCAAATATGGGATTAACAAGGCAACTGTTAGGTGGATTCACAACTGGCTGAGTGATTGTACTCAAAGAGTGGTCATAAATGGCTGCACATCCAAGTAGAAGAATGTATCAAGTGGGGTACCACAAGGCTCTGTCCTAGGCCCAGTGTTGTTCAACATTTTTATAAATGATCTGGAGGAGGGAATTGATGCGAAACTGATCAAATTTTCTGATGACACAAAGCTAGGAGGGATAGCTAACACTAGGGAAGAGAGGGAGTATTCAAAAAGATCTAGAAAAGCTTGAACAGTGGGTGGCGACTAACGGAATGGTATTTAACAAGGAGAAATGCAAAGTCCTACATCTAGGCAATAAAAATGAAAAAAGCACATACAGAATGGGAGGAATTGGGCTAAGCAGCACATGTGAAAGACTTGTGTATACGAATAGATCATAGACTGAACATGAGTCAACAATATGATGCAGCAGTCAAAAAGGCAAACACAATTCTGGGATGTATTAAGAGAAGCATAGAATCTAGATCATGTGAGGTAATTATCCCCCTCTACTCTTCCTTGGTCAGACCTCATCTGGAATACTGTGTCCAGTTCTGGGCACCCCACTTTAAAAAAGACATAGACAAACTGGAGCAAGTCCAAAGAAGAGTTACCAGGATGGTGGAATACTGTGTCCAGTTCTGGGCACCCCACTTTAAAAAAGACAGACAAACTGGAGCAAGTCCAAAGAAGAGTTACCAGGATGGTGAGCGGTCTGCAAATCATGTTCTATAAAGAACAGTTAAAGGATCTGGGAATGTTTAACTTGCAAAAAAGAAGGCTGAGAGGAGACCTAATAGCCTTCTACAACTATCTGAAGGGTTGCCACAGTGCAGAGGTATCAGCCCTATTCTCATTTGCACAAGGAAAGACCAGAAGCAATGGGATAAAACTGAAAGGGAGGACACACAAATTAGATATTAGAAAAAAACTTTCTGACAGTGAGGGGAATCAATGAGTGGAAGAGGTTACCACGGGAGGTGGCAAGTTTCCCTTCAATGGAAGTGTTCAAACAAAGGCTGGACAAATATCTGTCTGGGATGATTTAGTGAATCCTGCACTGAGCAGGGAGTTGGACCCAATGACCTGGGAGGTCCCTTCCAACTCTATGAGTATCACACAGACATGCAGGGATGCATATGAAAATGCTACACATACACAATGTATTGCATAGCAGGGTCATACAAGCAGGACAGACCCATCAGCAGTCTATGCACTGGTCTTACCACTCTTGTCTGCTCCAGTCTTAAAGCCATCACTCACTAGTACTCCTCTGTGCTAGCAGGGCCATACTAGCAGCACAACCCCATCAGACATCTCTGCAGTGGTCTTACCCCTCTTGTCTGCTCCAGTCTTACAGCCATAACTCAGTAGTACTCCTCCATGCTAGCAGGGTCATACTAGCAGCACAGCCCCATCAGCAGTCTATGCCCCGTTCTTACCCCTCTTGTCTGCTTCAGTCTTACAGGCATCACTCAGTAGTACTCCTCCGTGCTAGCAGGGCCATACTAGCAGCACAGCCACATCAGCAGTCTATGCCCTGGTCTTACCCCTTTTGTCTGCTCCAGTCTTACAGCAATCACTCACTAGTACTCCTATAGAAAGAGCCAGCTCTTCTCACCTGGTCAGTCAGAGCAGCAGGTGTAATTCTTGGGATGGAATGAGGGTGGGGGATCCTCCCAACTCTTCCCCAAGCGGCTTCAGGACCCTCTCCATGCTGGACTGGGACAGAACACCGTTTTCTTCTATGTTTAAACACTATGGGGCTGATTTATTAAGACCAATAACAGTAACCATGAATGTAACTTTGTGTCCTGTGGCATTAAGGGGTTAAGAGGTTTATGCCACTTAATAGATGTGTCTTGGATGGCTCATGTGCCAGAAGAAGAAATCTTTACCAGCTATGAGGAAGTTCCCTGGTGTAAATTCTACTAAATATAGTAGGTGCCCCCACCTACCTCTCTCAAAGTGTGGTTCAAAAATCCCAAAAGTTACAAGTCTTAGTGCTGGCTATATTTGTGCACAAAATTAGCTACTTATTTTTTCCCAACATTTGTCCAAGTTGCCACCCCGCCATAACATCATTTTTTCTCATAATTAAAATTGCCAGTAAAAAATTATTCCCCACACCGGCCTCTAGATGTAATTACTGTCCAGGCCGGTCATTTACCAGCAGGGTGGCAACCCTAGTAATGAATGGGGCATACTGGGAGATGAGGGGACAGTAATTAATGTGACTCATGGGGAGATGGGGGGACAACAAGGATATGTTCACAAGGTGGATTCCACCTGGAATTCCATTCTGCTGCAGTTTTTGCCGTGAATCCACACGTGGATGTAGCCATCAGTGGGCTAAATTTGCGAGCAAATTTTTGTGACGTGCATTCAAGAATAGAAGTCGTATGTTACTTCTTCATGCGGACCCATGCAAAAACGTGTCAGACATTCAGTACGCGGATTTTACCCATTGACAGAGCTAAATCCGCATATTGATCAAGAGCAAAAGCCTAATAAATGTGTCACACATGGAGATGAGAGGGCAGTAATGAATGTGACATAAATAGTATAAGATAGAGAGTGCCCCCATTGTGCCAGACAGACTACCATCATAAATAGTGCCAGACAGAGAATGCCTCCATATATAGTATCAGATGGAATGCCTTATAGTGACCCATAGAGAGCGACCCAATAAATAGTGCGAGATAGCGAATGTCACCCTAGTGCTACACAGAGTGCCCTCATAAATAGTATCAGATGGAGAGTGTCCCCACAAATAGTGCTAGACAGAGCGCCCCCATAAGCAGTGTCAGAATTCCTCTATAATGTAGGCAGTCAGCATTCCCCATGAACAGTGTCCGCCAAATAACGTCCCCGCAAAGAGCAGCCCCATAACCAGTGCCTGACAGTGACCCTGCAAAAACTATTAGCCAGTAAACAGTTCTAGCCCAACAACAGGCCCGTTCACAATATCAGGGCACTGCACAGTGCCAGCCACAGAGTGCCCACATTAACAGTGCCATGTAAGAGAACTGGAGGCAGGTTCATACGGATGGATATCTCATCATTGTCTGATTAGTGAGGGGTCCGCTGTTGGGACCCCTACCATTCCCACACCTTGCTGTAAAGGAAGTGCAGCTGTATTCACCAGCATTATGGCAAGGAAAAAGCTAAAGAGGCAGTTGGGCCGTTACCCGGGGGGTGCAGACATCCATGGATATCACATAGCATCAGATATCACATAATATGCCATCAATGACATTATGTGTTGGGTAGGATTATCCCTTCAAATGCAGTTTAATAAGCAGACACTAGAGGGAGGCAATGAGCCAACATAGTTAATACACTACATAGCTGTGCCATCTATAGACATCAATATCCTCCTCATCTAGGTTCTTACGTTTTGGCACATGTGGACGATAGTGATTATCATCCATATGTAAAGAGACCTTCCTCAAAGGGTTTTCTTAATGGCCAATTTTTGGTTTTACACTTTTGTGTTTTTCTCCCCATTAAAAAAAAACCATAACTTATTTATTTGTCCGGCAACATAACCATCTGAGGGCTTGTTTTTTGCGGACAAGTTGTAGGTTTCAATGGCATCATTTAATGTACCCCATAAAGTACTGAAAAGCTTTTAAAAATTTCTAAGTGGGCTGAAATGCAAAAAAACCCCCGCCATTTTTTGGAAGGGAAGGGGTTACAGTAAACAACCTGCAGCTAAAATGGAATGTTGGCTTTATTTTGTTAGAATGATTACAACAATATCACATGTATCTAGTTTATTTTTAAAATGAATATATAAAATATATTTTTTCTGTCACCATCTTCTGACACCATCCCTTTTTCATTTTTCTATCAAGTTGGTTGTTTAAAGGCTTTCTTTTTTGGGGGGGTGAAGGGGGACTCTAGTTTCTATTGACACCATTTTGGGGTATGTACGGATTTTTAATCGCTTTCTATAATATTTTTTTCTTGGAAATAAAAGTGCACTTTTTGTACGATGTATCCTTTTTCTAATGGTGTTAGCCGTGCGGCAAAAATAATACACTCTTTGTCAAAAAAAAATCAAGCAGCTAGAATTAGTTGTCGTTTTACTACAAAACCCGCCATGCAGTTATATCTCCGGCAGATATGCAAATAATTATAGTGGTGGCATGATTAGATGAACAGTCCTGCCAGCTGTGGCCTCTTTCACACGGGCTACAAAATTGCCACTACAAAACGCATGTATGTGAAGTCCATGGTTTCCAATGGGTTCTTTCAGGCTACAAAGCATCTCATGTGAAAGAACCCAATGGACACCATGGGCTTCACATACATGCATTTTGTAGCCCATGTGAAGGAGGCCTTAAAGGGGTGGTCTCGCGAAACCAAGTGGGGTTATACACTTCCGTATGGCCATATTAATGCACTTTGTAATGTACATTGTGCATTAAATATGAGCCATACAGAAGTTATTCCACTTACCTGCTCCGTTGCTAGCGTCCTCGTCTCCATGGTTCCGTCTAAATTCGCTGGCAGCTTGCTTTTTTAGACGCGCTTGCGCAGTCCGGTCTTCTCCATTCAGCACGAGCCGCTTCAGTGTGCTCCCCGCTACAGCTCTTCTGCGCATGCGCAGACGAGCTGTCACTGCTCGGGAGCGCGCTGCAGCGGCCATTCTGTACCTTCCTCTGTTAGAGGAAGGTGCAGAAAGTGGAGCTGCCCAGCGGAGAAGCCCAGCCCAGCAGCCCCGAGAAGCCTCCCAGGTAAGTGATGTGTCGGTGGGGGGGGGGCTGCCGCTGCGCCGGGCTGCGCCGGGGGGGCTGCCGCTGCGATGGGGGGGCTGTCGCTAGGCCGGGGGGGGGGGGGGGCTGCCGCTAGGCCGGGGGAACTAGCGCTGGGCTCCGGAACCTACCGCTGGGCTCCGGGGCCTTCACCTGGGCTGAGGGTCTAGCGCTGGGGAGCCGGGGGCTAGCGCCGGTTACCTGCTGCCTGGCGGTGGGCGTCTGGTCGGCGGCTGCGGGGCGTCTGGTCGGCGGCTGCGATGCGTCCGGTTGCCATGGAGACACAGCTGGCGGCGTCTCGGGAGCGCGCACGTCGGGCTGCAGCGAGCGACGGGGAAAGAGCCGGCGGCCATCTTGAGGAAACTTTTATAAGTTGCTGAAACGCTGGAACGGTAAGTACGAACCAGCTAGAAATGTCATTTACAGGGGGGCTTAGTAATGTGTACTTAATGGGGGGGACTGGGCAAAAAAAAAATTTAACTGCTTCCTCGAGACATCTCCTTTAAATTAGTTCCACCCTTGGCCTATAGAAAGGCTCTCAGAGACTACTTGTGTGTATTGGACCTCTTTTTCCGCTTGTGTAGAGCTTGTTGACCACTAGACGCCTCTACGTTATAATCAAAGAGATTTTGCCCAGTTAACGGAGTTTCAATGGGAAGGTATTATTGGAATGCGAGAACCTGGATGGTTCTATGTATAAATCGCCCATTACCTGGGCTGACCAGACTGTTAGGAGACATTGGGACCAGAGCATGTATGAGGGCACTTAATAGACCACCAGTATGGAGGATCATTTGATTGCCCGACAAGCATGAGCAGCTCCAACCGTATTATTGTCTGCCATCCACAGACAGGTGGCACCATTGTTACAGGCCACTGTGTCTTCTGTCGAAACATTTGCCGGCCACTTGGCTGAAAGAGATTTGGTGTCACGGCACCCATTATGCCTTTGACACTCACCCACCGTTTGCAGTGGCGTCGTGCACAGCTAAACTGGACTGCTACGGAGTGGAACTGGGCTGTCTTCAGCGAAAAATCCAAGTTTAGTTTGGGCACCGACGCCGCCGTGTTCCTGTCTGTAGACCTAGGGGTGAGCGCCTCAATTCTACCTTTGCTGTAGAGCTGCACACTGTCGCCAATGGTGTGATGGTCTGGGGGCCATCGAATATGATATACAGTCATCTCTAGTAATGACACGAGGGACAATGAGAGCTCAGCAATATGTTCAGGACATCCTGCAGCCACGTGTGTTCTTCTCATGGCGGCTTCCAAGAGGCATTTTCCAACAGGATAATACTCGATCGCACACAAGTGTCACAGGAACGCCTCCACAATATTGCCACAATTCCGTGGCCCGCCGGGCACAAAATTTATCACCAATAGAACATGTATGGGACCATCTGGGACGCCAACTTCGACAGCCTACGAGTTTGTATGATCTAGAGGCTCAGTTACAGCAAATCTGGACCGATATGCTGCCATACAGAACCCGTATGCTTCCATGCCCGTCCGTATTCTTGTATCCAAGCTAGAGACGGTACCACGGGGTACTAGAGCCTCCATGCCCGCCTATATCACATCTTACATCCAAGCTAGAGGCGGTACAACAGGGTACTAGAGCCTCCATGCCCGCCTGTATCACATCTTACATCCAAACTAGAGGTGACCCACCAGGGTACTAGAGCCTCCATGCCTGCCCGTATCACATCTTACATCCAAGCTAGAGGTGGTAGAATAGGGTACTAGAGCCTCCATGCCCGCCTATATTACATCTTACATCCACGCTAGAGGCGGTACAGCAGGGTACTAGAGCTTCCATGCCCGCCCGTATCACATCTTACATCCAAGCTAGAAGCGGTACAGCAGGGTACTAGAGCCTCCCTTCAAGTGTTCGGTTTTCTGCAGTAAATTCTCCTTTTGGTCTGATATCGTAATCACTTCTTGATATCATCGTTGCAATCACACAGAGAAAGGTTCATTTGATTCCAAGAACATCTTCTAGGGGAGGAATTTCTTTTGATAATGAGTATATGTTTTATTTCAAATCAAAATTCGCACCAATGTTGCGGATTTTGACTCTGTTTTGGATTTGGAAATACTGCAGACATTCTGGATTCATGATAGGGCTACGTATTGCTGGTTGATCTTTGTGTAATAATGTGTCAGAAGCTCACCGGATGCCACAATCGTGGGTCAAATTTGAAGACGGTGGTCAGCAGAAGGAAATGTGCATCATCATAGTGAGACTGGAGCACTGAGACGAACAATTCACATATCCGGTGTTAGAAGTAGCTGCTCCACAATCCGCTGCTGGTGACATTATGCAGAGTATATGGACAGATTACTGCAGCATTTATCAGCATTGCCCCAACACTTCACACTGCACCCCAACATTCAGCACCCTCCTATTTATTGGACTTTTTCATCCACTTCACCGCCATCTAACATCCCACTCCAGGGATTACTGTGCATTCCTCTCAAAACCTCAATATTTATTTACTTCCAAGCCTGTATCCCAATATCAAACTATATCATCAATGGTTATTAAAGCACCATCCCACAGCGGAGATGTACCCCAATATTCAACACCCTATGGCCTTAGTCAGACGGGCGTTTTTAGCCGCGATTTGCGCATGCGCATGTGTCCGGCGATTTTTTAAAACCATTGCTTTACAATGGTATCGGACACATGAGCGCTTTTTATGCGCTCGTCCGATAAATTATAGAACAAAAAAAAATAAATCGCAGATCGCACCTATCTGCGATTCCTGTTCTCTTCTGTATATGCGCTCAATGGGGCCGGCGGCAGCAGCGCCGACCCCATTGAGAACATATAGAAGACAAATCATTCTTCTCTGCTACAGCTGTAACAGCTGTGGCAGAGAAGAACGATGTTTGCCCATTGAATTCAATGGAGCGGCAATACAGCCGCTCCATTGAAAGCAATGGGCTGCCGGCGTGCGCGGGGTGAATTGTCGGGAAGGGGTTAAATATATAAGCCCTTCCCTGCAATTCATCCTAAAATGTGTTAAAATAAAAAAAAAATTGTATACTCACCTTTCCGCTGCAGCCGGAGTCCAGCCGCGGCCGCTGTCAGTTCTCCTGAACTGCTTCTCGGCACTATTCAGCCGGCGGGGCTTTAAAATCCCCGCCTGCTGAATGATCTGCCTCTGATTGGTCACAGCCCTGACCAATCAGAGGCCGGTTTCACTCACACACCCATTCATGAATGGGTGAGTGACTGCTGCCTCTCAGCGCTGAGCCAATCAGGGGCAGGTCTGACTCACATCCATTCATGAATTCATGAATGGGTGTGAGTGAGGCATGCCTCTGATTGGCTCAGCGCTGAGCCAATCAGGGGGCAGGTCTGACTCACATCCATTCATGGATTCATGAATGGGTGTGAGTGAGGCATGCCTCTGATTGGCTCAGCGCTGAGCCAATCAGGGGGCAGGTCTGACTCACACCCCCTTCACACCCACTGCAGGACGGCCGCACGGAGCTCTGGCTGCCGGGAGAAGGTGAGTATACAATTTTTTTTTATTTTAACACATTTTAGGATGAATTGCAGGGAAGGGCTTATATATTTAAGCCCTTACCGACAATTCATCCCGGGCTCGCCCGCAGCGCATTGCTTTAAATGGAGGCGGCTCTATTGCCGTCTCCATTGAATGCAATGCGCTGGACAGCTCCGGCCTGTTTCTAATGAAACGCGGCTAGGAGCAGATTTTCGGGCGATTTTCGGGCGACTTGCGCGCACCGGTCACGCGATTTGCGGATGCGCATCCGTCATGCGATCCGCAAATCGCGCGAAAAACCGCCCGTCTGACTAAGGCCTATAGGTGCATCTTACACTTAGGGCAGTCATCTGGTATTGCTTTATCCTCATCATCCAGCACCTGCACCCCAATATCCATGTACCATTGTGGTCTTGGTTTTGTGATCTTGATAACGGACGTTATTTTTCCCCCACATGCCCGTATTGTCATTGGCTTATCTAATGTCCATCACATCACACGTCAAAGTGTCTCCAGCGTTCGCAGTAGCCCGATAATTGTCGCCAAGTTCCATGTGATGAAAGAGGAGGGGTTCAGCTCATCATATGACACTCCCACATACAGACCTCACCTGCTCCATATATTACATGTTATTTTTATATTACTAAAATGTATTTTATCCCAGCGACTCTTAGGTTAGGACCAGTGGAGACCACAAAACTTGCTGCAGTCCTTTTGACCAGTCCCCCAATGCCCTAAGATGAAAGGCACCGGACCCAAAGATCTAGAGCTTGTGTCAAACAAAAGGCCCGCTGCCTCATTTTATGTGGCCCGCAGTTTGCCGACGGCTGCTCGCCACTGTACTGATTACCAGCTGGGGTGCCGCAGCTCCTCGCTGGTAATCACGCTGGCAGTGTTGATCCCGGCGCACACACTGACGTCAGTGTGCAGCCGGAATACTCCTCCCCTGAGTCCCCTGCTCTTCAGTTCCACAGGAGAGGACTCAGGGAGGAAGGGTTCTGGGTGCACACACTGATGTCAGTGTGCGCCCGGGCTCAGGGCGAGCAGAAAGGAAGCAGCGCTGACAGCAAGGAGGAGGCGAGTATATGGGTTAGGGGGGGGAACTATTACTACTATAGGGGGGGGGTTATATTACTGAGGGGGGGTTATTAATGCTGAGGGGGGTTATATTTCTGACTGGGGTTAATATTACTGAGGGGGATAATATTATTACTGAGGGGGTTTATTGTTACTGAGGGGGGTTAATAGTGCTATGGGGGTTAATATTACTGTGGAGGTTAATATTACTGACTGTGATAATATTATTACTAAGGGGGGTTAATATTACTATGGGGGGTTAAAATTATTACTTTGGGGGTTGCTATAACTAATGGGGCCACTGTGGGAGTCCCTTTTACTACTGGGGCAACTGTGGGGGGCGCTATTACTACTGAGGCCACTGTGGGGGGTGCTATTACTACTGAGGCCACTGTGGGGGGCGCCATTACTACTGGGGCCACTGTGGGGGTCACTATTTTTACTGGAGCCACTATGAGAGTCACTATTACTACTGCGACCACTATAGTGGTCACTATTAAGGCCCGTTCACATGGGCGTAATCATATTTCTGTCGCACAAATACGCTGTGTATTTGCGCAATCAAAAATCGCTTATGTCTGAATATTTGGTTACACAAAAAATAACGCAGATGGGCTCACTGAAAGGGTCAGCAAATATGCAGTGAATACATAGGTTTCCTGCGCATTCACCACGTATTTGCGCGGCCCATTCACTCCAATGGCCTATTGGGGTGCGTAGTACGCAACAAAATATGTCATACTGTGTGAAAATATACATCATGTGAATGAACTCATTGAAATCAATGGCTTCTATTCACTGCATATTATGTATGCAAATACACTTGTGTGAACAGGCCCTTACTATACTGTCTTCCATTCAGCCCTTTGAAGGTCACCATATGCCTGATGTGGCCCTTGGTGAAAAGGAGTTTGACACCCTTGATCTAGAGAAAGGCAATCCCTTCCAATATAATTCCTGCCAACACTAGATGTGGCAATCGGCTATCACCCTGGATCTAATCTGTCCTGCTGCATATATACATTAATTATAGATTTAGAAGAGCTAACGCTGTACAGAAATAGACATATACAACCTGTTCCTAAGAGCTTACAATCTAATGTACAATAGAAACTCTGCTGCTATGAGCTTCCAATCTAATAGAATATTAGATATACCTTAGTAGCAGCATATGCGTACCCTAAGGTAGCTGCAGGGCCGAGCACTCATTCAGCTGACAGTGATTCCTCCCAACTGCCCAAGGCCCGGGTCCTGTGAAAACAGCCTCGCATCACTTCAGGAATCCTCCGGTCTGGTTGTCACAGCCATGGCAGAGGACCGTGGAGTTCTCCTATTGCTTTTAATGAGGTGGGCATCTGCAAGTAATTAAATACCTACGGATGTCATTTTATCCTAGTGTGCGGATCGCACGAGCGGGATAAAAATCGCTGCAGACTTTATTTTCTGCAGCTTCCTGTAGGACAGCAGGAGATTTAAAGACTCTTGGACAGATCCGCCGGGCAGAAGAAAGAAGAACCGGCCATGATGAAAGAGTTGTGCCGCGTCCGGATAGGTGAGAAAATGTCATTTTTAGCCTTATGGCTGTGGGATTCTGCACTCGGATTCTATGCGTGCTCATGGACATGAGGCCTTAAAGGAGATGTCCCGAGGCAGCAAGTGGGTCTATACACTTCTGTATGGCCATAATAATGCACTTTGTAATGTACATTGTGCATTAATTATGAGCCATACAGAAGTTATAAAAAGTTTTATACTTACCTGCTCCGTTGCTAGCGTCCTCGTCTCCATGGTGCCGACTAATTTTCGCCCTCCGATGGCCAAATTAGCCGCGCTTGCGCAGTCCGGGTCTTCTGCTTTCTTCTATGGAGCAGAGAGCGGCTCCGTGTAGCTCCGCCCCGTCACGTGCCGATTCCAGCCAATCAGGAGGCTGGAATCGGCAGTGGACCGCACAGAAGAGCTGCGGTCCACGAAGGTAGAAGATCCCGGCGGCCATCTTCAGCGGTAAGTATTGAAGTCACCGGACCGCCGGGATTCAGGTAAGCGCTGTGCGGGTGGTTTTTTTAACCCCTGCATCGGGGTTGTCTCGCGCCGAACGGGGGGGGGGGTTTAAAAAAAAAAAAACCCGTTTCGGCGCGGGACATCTCCTTTAAACCGGCTGGCTCTGTCAGCTCACCGTCAGACATGCACAGTACAGATTGTTTGCTACATCTGCATGTATATATTTTACACACACACTATCTTATATGCACTCACATATATTATACAGGGTGTTTCACTGGAAGCGTAACCCTTATTCCAACTTATTTGTGTAGAACTGTAACCATGTTCAGGAGTCTAGAGTTTATTAATGACCCTTGCTCTGTCTCATGCCATGGGTGTATCGTTCAACTGCTGGTGTGCAGTTCACATTTCCAAGTAGGTGGGTCTCATTTATCCAAACTATCTTACAGTAAATGCCCATTTAGACACAAAGATTATTGCTCAAAAGCCATATTTTGAGTGATAACCGTTGGGTCTAAACGCGTCAACAGCTATCTACAAAAAAAAACACTCCATTCCATTCGGTTCCACCTATTACTTCTCTCACACAAACACACACGTTGATCCAGAGGAAGGAAGGGGAAAAAAAACAAACAATGAGTTAGAAGCCAATTTTCCCCATTTGGAGGAAAATATTTTCTCCCTGACTCTAATCTAGCAATTGGAATAATCCCTGGATAGACAACCCATCTGAATGGATTAATGAGAGGCAACTTGTCACATGTCCAACCACAACATGATGGAAGTTCATTCTTTCTTGGGGGACAGAATCAACTCGAAGGTGGGTTGTCCCACAGATCACTGGACCCTACCCCAGCAGACGTTTCCCTGTGGGCCACCAAAAGGGTTAACGGTTTGTCAATAAACCTCGCACTGAAGAACATTAGATATGAAATTGCCACCATTGATGTGGGCATGTTGCAGCACACTTGACTACAGAGTGCCGGGTTCAGCAGTGCTTGGAGGGTAGCGGTGGCCACTTTCAACATGCTCTGTGAGGACTGATGAGTTCACTCGTGACATTGTTTCGAACACAAATATTACAATGTTACTGGGTTGCACTTCAAGTGAAGCACCCTGTACACACAATATATAATATAGAATAAATTGGATTCTGTTGATGGTTAGAGGACCGAGTTTATGTGGAAAACTAGACTGCTTGAATTATCAAGCACTTCTTATCACAGCAGTGATTGTTTTTCCTTTTCTCTCCTTCAAGAAAGAGAAAGTTTCTTCTGAATAAGGGAAGAGGTTTCTTATTGGGCTCCATCCATCTTTGCCATTTAAGAACATTGAATTATAGATACATTTAAGAGAATTCATGGGGTAAGTTTGCAAATACTTACTTCCATCTGTCATACAACATCCATTCCCTCCATCACCTCTCCAAACACAACATGTTTCCCATCAAGCCAGTCTGTCTTGTCACATGTGATGAAGAACTGTGATCCATTTGTATTTTGACCAGAATTTGCCATAGAGAGTAACCCTGTACAAAGACAGAACCTTAGAATTGAAAAACTAAACCGCCTAAAATACTGACCTAGTATAGGGGTGTTTCAATTGCTGCAGACTGAAGGATCCGCAAGTGACCCTGAATGACATTACTAGTCAATTTTGGTAAAATTCTTCTTTATCATTGACTATATACAGTGAGACATATGTTGTACAAATTGGGACATGTCTATTAAGTTATGTATGCCAAATTTCTGCAATACAAAGGTTGCAATGTTGGTACATATAAAATTGTGACTTTTCAGGGGCTTTAGGTTTGATGCACTTTTTTAGAAGTGGTTGTGGTCTAGCTTTAGGAGGCATGGCCATCCATAGCCTACCAGAGTAGCTGAAACCTACACTAGCTTGGGGGTTAGTCTGGCACATGGAGGTACTGCCAATTGCCACAAATATATTAAGAGGCACGTTCCTCTTAATACATTTATCTCATCGAGTCAGCTCATAGTTTACTTTGATCAGAGTATAAGGCAACAGTTTAAGTAACTAGGCTCCTAAGTGTTTATGGGACTTTGTGTTTAGTATTACAAATTTGTATGGTTTGTTAATAAAGGTTAAGTTTTATTAGATACTTCGTATTATAGTCTTGATAACTGCGGTATAAGTATGAAGGTCTTGAAGTGATGATTTAGGAAACACCTCTGCTAGTGAAATCTATCAAAATAAGCTTACCCACCTGCACCTGTGTATTTTAGAATGAGGTTCTCATCATCAAATTTCCGTCCATAGATGGATTTTCCGCCTGTGCCATTGTGATTGGTGAAGTCACCTCCCTGACACATGAATTGAGGGATAACTCTATGGAAGCTGCTTCCTTTGCAGCCAAAGCCCTTGTCATGTGTACAGAGGAAGCGAAAGTCTTCTGCAAATTAAAAAAACAAAAACATAAAAACACAAATGTGGACATTCTTACGTACAAATCAATTAGCTCAATTTATTGAATGAAAGCATTGTGCCGAGATGGCATCCCCTCTTCATATTAAGGCTCATGAATGTCAAAAGACAAGGTTCACTGGCCGGAACAAACCAGTCATGTGAAAGTCCATCCTGTAATACCACATTTTCCCTGCAGTGGAAATATCTCACTAGCAGCAGCTTTCCCTCGCATTACCAGCTTTTAATGGGGGTGACAAGAGTTGAGCCTGAGGAAATCATCATTTTGAATGGGATTGTGCATGTTGGCATAACCTCTTTTAACCCCTTCTCGCCACATGACTTAAGGTTACATCTTTGCAGGCTGGTACTTAAGGCAACATGACGTAACCTTACGTCATATGGAACTCGCGGGATCTGAAGAGATCCTGCGGTATCCGGCAGCGGGCGCCAGCTATTACTGATAGTAGGGGTGCATTGGGACAGCGACCCATGCTGTTAACCCCATACACGCTGCAATCTTTGTAGATCGAGGTTTATAAAGGGTTCACAGAGGGAGCTCACTCCCTGTGATGTCATTGGATCCCCCCCCCCCCCCGATTTAATCGAGGAGAGCCGACGAGTTGCCATGGCAACATGACGTTAGCTACAGGCGTCCTGCTTTGCCATTGCCTATGATCGCTTTAACCAGCGATAAGGCATTGCAGGACAGAAGTCCTGCAATGCCTTACCACAGCGATCATAGCTGCAATGGATCAAGTTCCTGAGGACCTAAATAGTGTAAAAAAACTAAATAGTGTAAAACGAAAAACATTAAAAAATAGAAAAAAAAACCCACAACCCCCTATTTATATGAAAAAACGTAAGAAACAAAAACGCACATGTGGTATCATTGTGTCCGTAATGATCTGTGCTATAATTTGAGCACAGTAATCCTGTGCAGCAAAAACTGTTGAAAATAAGAAAAAAAGATTAAAGGGGTTGTCCCGCGCCGAAACGGGTTTTTTTTTTTCAACCCCCCCCCCCCCCCCCCCCCGTTTGGCGCGAGACAACCCCGATGCAGGGACTTAAAAAAACAACAGCACAGCGCTTACCTGAATCCCCGCGCTCCGGTGACTTCTATACTTACCGGTTGAAGATGGCCGCCGGGATCTTCTTCCTCCGTGGACCGCAGCTCTTCTGTGCGGTCCATTGCCGATTCCAGCCTCCTGATTGGCTGGAATCGGCACGTGACAGGGCGGAGCTACACGGAGCCCCATTGAGAAGAGAAGACGACCCGGACTGCGCAAGCGCGTCTAATTTGGCCATTAGACGGCGAAAATTAGACGGCTCCATGGAAACGAGGACGCTAGCAACGGAGCAGGTAAGTGAAAAACTTTTTATAACTTCTGTATGGCTCATAATTAATGCACAATGTACATTACAAAGTGCATTATTATGGCCATACAGAAGTGTATAGACCCACTTGCTGCCGCGGGACAACCCCTTTAAAGGCTTATTTATTCATTTTACCTTCAAAAAGACGCAATAAAAGCGATCCAAAAAGCTATATGTACCCTAAAATGGGAAAAATAAAAGCTACAGCTCGTGACGCAAAACAACAATACCTCACATAGCTGCGACAATGGAACGATTGAAAAATAATTATAATTTCCAAAAGAAAAGAGTGTCTATTGTGCAAAAGTGGAAAAATCTAAAAAATTATGTTTTTGTTACAGTTGTAATCGTACCGACCGCTGAAAAAATGTATTGTGTCATTTATGACTTGCTCCACTCCAATCCATACTAAATGCAGCAGCTAGGCCCATTTCTCTATCCAGTCATTACTCAGACGCCTCTGCATTATGCCAGTCGCTGCATTGGCTGCCCATCCACTGCAGAACTAAATTTAAACTCCTCTACCTCACTCACAAAGCTCTGCATGGCGCTGCACCAGCATACATCGCCTCTCTTCTGTCAGTACACCACCCAGCCTGCTCACTCCGATCGGCTAACACACTCAGACTAAACACCCCTGTAGTACGAACCTCACATGCTCGCCTACAGGACTTCACCAGAGCAGCACCCATCCTCTGGAACGCTCTACCCCAAGGTAATTAAAATGGATGTACTGCCCCGTTTCCTGTATCTTTGTCAAACAATTCCCATTGGGCTCCCAAGAACATACCTGAAAAAAATCCGATCTCTAATCTCCAACTTTGTTTGGAAAGGACGCAAACCGCGCCTGAGATACTCATTGCTAAAGAGGAGAAAAGAGAAGGGGGGCCTGGGCCTACCGGACTTCTCCCTCTACCAAAAAGCTAACATAGCAAACTGCGTACTTGACATCCTCAAAAAGCAGAAACTCAAAGCTATGGGTGGATATAGACCACACAGGCGAAACAGATGGCCTATACAGAGCTCCCTGGATTCTGCCAAAATGGATCAAGTCTATACCCAAATCTCCCCCTTCAGCCTCCAACTATTTAAGGCATGGGCGAGTTTCGCCCCTCAATATAGGCTGGTTACAGCCCCAGGCCCCCTAACTCTGCTCTTAGCAAATCCCCTCTTTGAAGCTACTACAAATCAGAAGGGCCTTCTGGCTATTCCTGCGGACCCAATCCCTAGATTGAGGGACGTAGTGACGCAAACGGGACTGAAACCCATGATGGAGATCTTAAACCAGTCTCCACCGCAGCCAGGATTCTGGTTGCAATATCTTCAGCTGAGAGGGTTTGTGAGCACGCTGATCCCGAAAGAAAATCTGACGGCACCCCTGACTGAGTATGAGCAACTCTGTTTGTCAAGTCTAAATCAGAGGCATATGATCTCCACGTTATATAAAATGTTGCTGGATCGGGAGACGGAGGATGAGACTCTGAATTATAGGGAGGCCTGGGAACGGGAGTTGGGAGAAAACATTACGGGGGAGGACTAGTGTAAAATCTGGGCACTATCCACAGCTGGCAAAATACAAGACCTCAACTATAAGATAGTCTCAAGGTGGTATAGGACCCCGGACCACCTACAGAGGATCTTTCACCAGTTCTTCCCTGCGTGCTGGAAATGCAGTGGGAGCCGAGGTACAATGACCCACATTTGGTGGGACTGCCGGCCAGTAGCGGACCTATGGGAAGGGGTGACAACTAGAGATGAGCGAGCGTACTCATCCGAGCTTGATGCTCATTCGAGTATTAGGGTACTCGAGATGCTCGTTACTCGAGACGAGGACCACGCGGTGTTCGAGTCACTTCCATTTTCTTCCCAGAAAAGTTTGCGCCCTTTTCTGGCCAATAGAAACACAGGGAAGGCATTAGAACTTCCTCCTGTGAAGTTCCAGCCCTATCTCACCCCCCTGCAGTGAGTGGCTGGGGAGATCAGGTGACACCCGAGTATATAAACTGGGGCCGGCCGCGGCTCGCCACAGATGCACGCTGAGAGACATTAGGGAAAGTGCCGTCCTGCTGTAGCTGCTATAGGGAGAGTGTTAGGCTGTTATCTTCGTCTTCAAAAACCCCAACGGTCCTTCTTAGGGCCACATCTGACCGTGTGCAGTACTGTTGAGGCTGCTTTTAGCAGTTTTGCACATTTTTTTTTTTTGTATATCGGGCGTGCAGACCATAGCGTCCTCAGTCTGCAGTCATTTTACTGAGTATAGGGGCAGTACTGGTGAGGCAGGGACAGTGGTACAGGGAAAGAGATATACTGGCTATATAGGCAGTGGGCTTTTTCAAAAAAATTGGAAAAAAAAAATCTTTGGGCTGCCTGTGACCGTGTTCAGTTTACTGCGTGTCTGCTGGGGGTAGTAGTCACTCACTATTACCCAGCTAGGTGTTACTGCAGCCTTGCGCATAATGTTTTCTGGCTGCACTGTGCTTTCAATAACCACAGTCATCCTCCAACAGGGAAATCCATATACAGGCTATATAGGCAGTGGGCTTTTTCCCAAAAATTGGAAAAAAATACTATATTTGGGCTGCCTGTGACCGTCTTCAGTTTACTGCGTGTCTGCTGGGGGTAGTAGTCGCTCATTATTACCCAGCTAAGCGTTAAAGCAGGCTTGCGCATAATTGTTTCCTGGCTCTGCTGTGTCCGTTACATGATCGCCGTCATCCCGCCAGAGGGAAAGAGTATACATATATACGCTGCATACGGTGTCTGTCTGGTTTTTCACCTCACCATTTTAAAAAATTGAAGCAAAATACTTAAGGCCTACCACTAGCCTTTTGCCACTTGACTGGTTCTGCCCTGTGAATTCCAGTAGCTCAGTCATACGCACCTAGGTCTCACTACAGGCTTGCGCATAATTGTTTCCTGGCTCTGTTGTGCGTTCCGTAAGCGAAGTCAGCCTCCAACCACAGGCCAATAAGCGGCACAATTAATTACAGCGTTCTGTTTCTGCTCTACTCGTAATACACCATGCTGAGGGGTAGGGGTAGGCCTAGAGGACGTGGACGCGCGCGAAGACGCGGAGGCCCAAGTCAGGGTGTGGGCACAGGCCAAGCTCTTGGTTCAGGCGTATCGCAGCCGACTGCTGCGGGATTAGGAGAGAGGCAAGTTTCTGGGGTCCCCAGATTCATCTCACAATTAATGGGTCCACGCGGTAGACCTTTATTAGAAACTGAGCAGCGTGAGCAGGTCCTGTCGTGGATGGCAGAAAGTGCATCCAGCAAACTATCCACCGTCACCACCCAGTCTTCTACGCCTGAATGCTCTCGCTGCTGCTCCTCCCTTCTCCCAGCCTCCTCCCTCCCAGCAAATGACACATTCAGAAGAGCAGGCAGGCTCCCAGGAACTGTTCTCGGGTCCCGGCCTTGAGTGCGAAAAAATGGATCCTCTAACACCTGAGGAGTTTCTCATGACCAATGCCCAACTTTGGAAAGTTCCCGGGGTCCGGGTGAGGAGACTGGGGACTTCCGGCAACTGTCTCAAGAGCTTTCAGTGGGTGAGGAGGACGATGATGATGAGACACAGTTGTCTATCAGTGAGGTAGTAGTAAGGGCAGTAAGTCCGAGGGAGGAGCGCACAGAGGATTCGGAGGAAGAGCAGCTGGACGATGAGGTGACTGACCCCACCTGGTTTGCTAAGCCTACTGAGGACAGGTCTTCAGAGGGGGAGGCAAGTGCAGCAGCAGGGCAGGTTGGAAGAGGCAGTGCGGTGGCCAAGGGTAGAGGCAGGGCCAGACCGAATAATCCACCAACTGTTTCAAAAGTGTGGCAGTTTTTCACTGAGAGTGCAGACGACCGACGAACTGTGGTATGCAAGGTTTGTCGCGATAAGATCAGCCGGGGAGCCACCACCACTAGCATGCGCAGGCATATGATGGCCAAGCACCCCACAAGGTGGGACGAAGGCCGCTCACCGCCTCCGGTTTGCACCACTGCCTCTCCCCCTGTGCCCCGACCTGCCACTGAGATCCAACCCCCCTCTCAGGACACAGGCACTACCGTCTCCTGGCCTGCACCCACACCCTCACCTCTGCTGTCCTCGGCCCCATCCAGCAATGTCTCTCAGCGCTCCGTGCAGCCGTCGCTAGCGCAACTGTTTGAGCGCAAGCGCAAGTACGCCGCCACGCACCCGCACGCTCCAGCGTTAAACGTGCACATAGCCAAATTGATCAGCCTGGAGATGCTGCTGTATAGGCTTGTGGAAACGGAGGCTTTCAAAAACATGATGGCGGCGGCAGCCCTGCGCTACTCGGTTCCCAGTCGCCACTACTTTTCCCGATGTGCCGTCCCAGCCCTGCACGACAACGTCACCAACGCGGTTACTGCCAAGGTCCACTTAACAACGGACACGTGGACAAGCACAGGCGGGCAGGGCCACTATATCTCCCTGACGGCACATTGGGTGAATTTAGTGGAGGCTGGGACCGCTCACTTCCTACCCACCCCCAGAATTGCGGGCCCCAGCTCGGTGCTGGTATCTGCGGCGGTGTAGGCTTCCTCCACTAAACCACCCTCCTCCTCCTCCTCCTATGCAACCTCTGTCTCGCAATCAAGATGTGTCAGCAGCAGCACGTCGCCAGCAGTCGGTGTCGCGCGGCGTGGCAGCACAGCGGTGGGCAAGCGTCAGCAGGCCGTGCTGAAACTACTCAGCTTAGGAGAGAAGAGGCCCACGGCCCACGAACTGCTGCAGGGTCTGACAGAGCAGACCGACCGCTGGCTTTCACTGCTGAGCCTCCAACTGGGCATGGTCGTGTGTGACAACGGCCGTAACCTGGTGGCGGCTCTGCAGCTTGGCAGCCTCACGCACGTGCCATCCCTGGCCCACGTCTTTAATTTGGTGGTTCAGCGCTTTCTGAAAAGCTACCCACACTTTTCAGACCTGCTCGGAAAGGTGCGCCGGGTCAGCGCACATTTCCGCAAGTCCAACACGGATGCTGCCACCCTGCGGACCCTGCAACATCAGTTTAATCTGCCAGTGCACCGACTGCTGTGCGACGTGCTCACACGGTGGAACTCTACGCTCCACATGTTGGCCAGGCTCTATGAGCAGCGTAGAGCTATAGTGGAATACCAACTCCAACATGGGCGGCGTAGTGGGAGTCAGCCTCCTCAATTCTTTAGAGGAGTGGGCCTGGATGGCAGATATCTGCCAGGTCCTTGGAAACTTTGAGGAGTCCACCCTGATGGTGAGCGGCGATGCTGTAATCAAATCCTTAGCGTCACCATTCTCCTGCTATGCCTGTTGAGAAGTTCCCTGCAAAGCATAAAGGCTGATGCTTTGCGGGCAGAAACGGAGGCGGGGGAAGACAGTATGTCGCTGGATAGTCAGAGCACCCTCATGTCTATATCTCAGCGCGTGGAAGAGGAGGAGGAGGGGGAGGAGCCTGAGGAGGAAGAGACAGCTGGGCCCACTGCAGAGGGTGCCCATGCAGCTTGCCTCTCTTCCATTCAGCGTGCATGGCCGGAGGAGGATACTCAAAGTGATCGTCCTAGTGAGGACAGCCATATGTTGCATCCAGGTACCCTGGCACACATGGCTGACTTTATGTTAGCATGCCTTTCTCGTGACCCTCGTGTTAGACGCATTCTGGCCACTACGGATTACTGGGTGTACACACTGCTTGACCCACAGTATAAGGAGAACCTTTCCACTCTCATTCCCGAAGAGGAAAGGGGTTTGAGAGTGATGCAATACCACAGGGCCCTGGTGGACAAACTGATGGTAAACTTCCCATCTGACAGCGCTAGTGGCAGAAGGTGCAGTTCCGAGGGCCACGTAGAAGGGGAGGCGCGGAGATCAGGCAGCATGTTCAGCGCAGGCAGGGGAACACTCTCCAAGGCCTTTGCCAGCTTTATGGCTCCCCAGCAAGACTGTCTCACACCTCCCAAGTCCAGGCTGAGTCGGAGGGAGCACTGTAAGAAGATGGTGAGGGAGTACGCAGCCGATCGTACCACCGTCCTCCGTGACGCCTCTGCTCCGTTTCTGTGTCGTTTCCAGCACTTTCTTGGGTTTTGCAGATTTTCACCAATGAAAACCTTAGAGAGCATCAGCGATATACAAAAATGCTCGAGTCGCCCATTGACTTCAATGGGGTTCATTACTCGAAACGAACCCTCGAGCATCGCGGAAAGTTCCACTCGAGCAACGAGCACCCGAGCATTTTGGTGCTCGCTCATCTCTAGTGACAACCCTATATAATCACATCAACCACTCAAGAGTGATTATGACACCGAAATTAGCCCTGCTCTCGCTGTTCCCGGACAGCATGAGAGCCGCCAAATTATGCCTTCTAAAACATTTCATACTAGCGGTGAGAAGACTTATCCTAAGGTTCTGGCGCTCTTCAACCGTTCCCACTAGGGGCGTGTGGGTGGAGGAACTCCACACCCTCATGAGATTTGATGAACTGGGAGCCGATGACCCCAAAACTTGGGAAGCATACTACAAGACATGGCAACCATGGGTAGCGTTCAGAGGGTCGGACGATCTGAAGCGATGGCTGGATTATGGTTCATTTGACTAAATCACCTGGCGGGCAGGCGCTCAGAGGTCTCCCCACCCAGAATCATGCCTCTGCAAGTATCTCTCCAATACTCATGAATGTACAATAGTAAAATAGCTTTGCAGCTTTCTAACATCCCTTCTGCTTTAATTGCTCCATTTTAATTCTATTTTGCAGATCTCTGCTTGCCATCAGTGAGTGTGGAAATTTGTTACATTGCAATGGCTGAAAAACTTGCCTTGAACATGTCAAACTTCATGGGTTGTACCAAAGCTGGACAACGCTTGGACATGATCAGGTGTAGATCTAGATGTAAACATAAATGCTTTAAATCACTGAAAGCAAACATCTCAAAAAGTGAGAAACTGAAATAAATTAAAATACTATTTCATCATACATTGGACAAGATTAACGAACATAAAACTAGAAGAAAAAAAAAAAGATTTTTTGGATAAAGACAGGAAATGCAAATGAAACATGCAGGTCATTGACAGAGAAATATCCTGCAATAGTCTGTAATAAGCCAGCTCTGACAGAGCCGTGTATACATTGCCAGAACAGCTCTGATCCCATCAACAGCAAGTAGATTCAATTTTTATTTTTAAACCTAAGGCCCAATGTCCACGGGTGGATTTGATTTGCTGAATCTACGCGTGGCATCTGTGTGTGAGATCTGCAAATCAAGCCGCCCATAGGGAAGCATTGGGCATCTGCACTTCATTTAACATCAGCGGATTTTCAATTTGATTTGGGGATAATAAATCGCAGCATGCTCCATTTTACCGCGGATGTGGCTCCATTCATCTCTATGGGAGCTTACGATCCGCAGTGCATCCACAAATACATTTGCAGATTTAAAGGTTATAATCTATTCGGGAGGTGGCGGAAAGGCTGGGAGGTGGGGCTGCGGATTTGTTCCACACGGATGATCCGAAGGGCATCTGCGTGGGAAAAAAAAACGCAATCCGCGATCTCCTGCAAGCAATAAAAAAATCAATTTAATGACTCGCAGTGCATCCGCTGCGGAAATCCGCATAAAAAATCTGCATGAGGCCTAAGAAAGGTTTTCCCAAGTACACAGGATAGCATTGATCCTATTCCCAGCACCTGGATAGAATGCTAGGCAGCCCAACCTCTGTATCTTAATTCTTGATTAAAGGGGTATTCTGGCCTTCTTTCAACTGATGATCTATTCTGTGGATGTCAGTGCAGCAGGACATTGTCATCAGCGTGCAGGGGAGGCTTCACTACCATTGAAATCAATGGGAGCGCTGCACTTCTATCACACTACCCTGCTCTTCATCCGCGTTCCCGAATTGCTGGCATCACGGTGTTCAGAATGAGAGTACCAACGCCGATAGAATGAGCAGCGACACCACAGCAGTCACCTAACTTCCCGTGGCATTAGCCCTATTAAATGGATGTTATCTGGTAACCAGGGAACAGCTATAAAAACTATAAACTACAAAACTGTTTGACTTTTCAAAAGGCACCGGAGAGGGAAGTAATATAACCGGCGGCTCTCCTTTCACAGCTTTCTCCCCTGGATCTAATAGTTCCTAGCCCCCCTTCAGTCTTTCAAGATGCTGGTACAGCTCCTGTCACTACTCCGTGCACACCATCACGGTTGCAGATTTCTCATGTAAGCATTGCTGCCCAATCAAAGCAATGTGGAGCGCCTCAGAGTACCTATGCACCGACACTACACCATGTGCATCAGATAGTTAGGGAACCTATGTGACCATCTCCGAGAACTAAAAAGGGCCCATCAATTGGTGAATTTGTAGCAAGAAGCTGGAAAAGAAGAGCAGCAGGTAAAATGAACGCCGGCGTCTGGTACCAAGAAAAATTTTGTTTCAGGACCGGAAGGTTGCTTTAAGGCCATATATATTACTGGTACAACCCTTCTATTCAAGGACTTTGTGTAATCTATTAACCCCTTAGTGACCAAGCCAGTTTGCGCCTTAATGACCAGACCAAATTTTGGAAATCTGACATGTGTCACTTTAACATAAATTATTATTACTCTGTAAAGCTTTTGCATATCCAGGTGATTCTGACATTGTTTTTTCGCCACGTGTTGTACTTTATTTAGAAATTAGACCGACAGAATTTGTGTATAATTTATTTAAAGCGCCAAAATTGGAAAAAAAAGTTGTAATTTTTTCTTATTTTCAATTGCAATGTCTCAAACATATGCAAACATACCGTACACATGTTTGATAAGATATATATTTCCATCCGTTTACTCTATTCTGGACTCACATTTGAAAACCTTTTTTTTCTCTCTTTTTTTTTTTTTTTTTTTACACACGCGATTTAGCAGATGTACAAATTTAACATTAATTAACATTTTGAGGAATACTTTGTTTTCCTACACCAAGCCAAGATTGCAAAGGCTCCTAAGTGTCAGAATTATAGACACCCCCACAAATGACCCTATTTTAAAAAAATACACATCTTAATATATTCACTGTCATGGGTGTCATGAGTATTTTGATCCCACAGTTTCTTTTCAGAAGTTAATACAATTTTGAGGGGAAAAAATGAAATTTCATAATTTTGAAAATATGTCATTTTAAAATACATTTTTTTTTCTACAGTGCACATGAAAATGAGGATTTGCACCCCAAAATGGATACCAGTATTTGTCTTGTGTTTAGTAACATACCCATTCGTGTGCACAGAAGCCAGATAAAGTCCGCAGATAAAGCCGGGGGCCTTATGGACGTAATTTCATCTGCCCTCACAGATATGATCCATGAGGAAAGATGAAACAAACTTTTTTTCTTTTTTAAAATTTTTTTACATGATCACTGTTATCCATTGGATAACAGCGATCATGTGACTGGGGACCACATACAGCGGCTCCCAGTGACAACTCCGTGTTCTCGGCTACTCATACTAGCCGAGAGCAGGGAGTTTTTAAATTTCCCAGGCCTCCCGGCCCTGTGCGCATTCGTGTGACGTAATGCTGTCTGGCGCGCATGCACAGACGCCAGGTCCTGCAGGACCAGAACGCCGGGGGACATCGCGAAGGATGGTGAGTATCCTGAGATCTGATCCATTAAGGGGAGCTAAAACTAACTTTTTTAAACTTTACATTGCCTTTAATGCGATCGCTGGGGTGGGGGGTACTTGACAGCATGGAGCTGTCATGTCCAGAGCCTGCAGGGCTTTAATCCCTGAAGGAAGCATGTTTTTACCTCCTCTGGGATAAAGCCCAGCGGGCCAGGACTATGGGGTGGTCACTAAGGGGTTAAACACTGCTAAACGAGTTGAGTGTAATTGACAAATTGTAAGAATGAATGTATGTCTTCTCACAAAGGAAATGTTATTTCTAATACCAATGTTATCTGCTTTTCTTCTGATCTAGAACTATTATGTACAGCCAACGCAACGTGACCATGAATTATTTATGCAATATCAGATTCCGACACTCACCTACCGTCATCGGAACAACATCTGCTCGTAACAGGAAGCGAATACGTCCAGCAAGCTTGTTGCCAATCTTGATATCCATGTATACCTGGGGGTTAGCTCGTACCTTTTTAGCAGGTGGCTCTCCCTGCAAGTAATAAAGAAGATAAAAGAAAAAAAGAGGCACGAGATGACAGACACTAAATACATTTACAGGCATGCATGTTCGGCTGTAGGGGTTGCCTGGTTATCGGATAACAATTTCTCCTACAGGTCCAACTGTTCTAGAAATAACTAAATCAGCTGTACTTACCCTTCCATTGCCATGGTGATGAGCCCAACCATGCTCCCGATGTTAAGTTAAGGAAGACATCAACAGATATCCTCTGACCGCTGCAGCCAATTGTAAATCGCAGTAAGTAACACTATTACAAACTCCTGGCATCATGGTGCCGGGATGTGAGTGTTGATGCCAGGAGAGCGGGCAGTGACATTACAGAAGTCAGGTGATAACCTGTGACGACATCTTCCACTTCAAACAGCGGGTGGATGGTGGTGCTGCAGTGATGGGTCCCTGCGGCAGATGACGGGTAAGTACAGCTACTTATGTTATGTTAGCACAGTTAGTGCTATGGGTGAACATTGTCCAGTAACCATCAAACACTTAGGATACCTCCACATGGAATGTATTGTCCAGATTTTTTTTTTTTACTTTATTTTCTTTATTAAGGAAAATTTGCACAGTACATAATAAAATCATATGGTAAACAAACTCGATATTACAAATAGTACATACTGTGTTGTAACTTGCTTAAACGTAATAACATAACATATTCCTTGTACATTTTTTCTTTTAGGTTGCGATAAACTTAAACAATTAAACTCAAACCGTCCATGCCTATTGGATGAATTCTTTATGAGATAAAGCTCTGCGTTTGCTATTTGCTTAGTAAATGGGGACACAGGAGAGCGTGTGGGGGGGGGGGGGGTGGAGAGAGGGAACATGAGTCTGGGAGTTCATTCTACAGATAAAGTGGAATTGGTATCTAGCCAGATATCCCATATTTTTTTTTAATTTGTTTGGGCAGCCTCTGTTTTGGTAAATAATTTTTTCGTAGGAGATTACTGTATTCACCGACCGAACCCAACATGAGATCGTAGGGATTCCCGCAGCCATCCAATAAGTAGCTATTGTTTTACGCGCCAAGAATAAGGTCTTCTGTAGGAAAATGCGGGTGTGGTACGGCCATTCCTCTTCCTCCAATAGGCCAAATAGGATCGGTATTGTCCAGATTTTGGTGCAAATTCACGGCAGATTACAACCCTAAACATTTGACGTGCTGAGATCCATAGTGAAAGCCCACAGCATAAGTTGACATACTGCGGATTTAAAATTCGCACTGCGGGTCAATTAACAATCGTCAGGATGTGGATAAGATGAGACTTCTTATAATCTCATCCACTTCGTCTGTATTGTAATATGCTGCGGATTTTCCGCACGCAAATCCATGGTAGAAAATATGCCGCTTATATGCCACATGTGAAGATACTTTTTCCCTAGGATAAGAGTTAAGGTAATAAGATTTAAGGTTTTGTATCCTCCTAATATCTGTACTTGGAGCTATGATTATTATAGGACCAGTACCTCTTGTGCTGCAGGTTTAGGAGCTTCTGTCCCCTCAGCCTGTTCGCTCTCCTCCAGTGTTTTACCAGAAAATCTTTTGAGCCAGTCGTCATCAGACCAAACTAGAATAAAAAAAATGAAGTGTAAACTTTAGAACATGGAAGTAAAGTAGACATTTGTAAAGGCCCATTTATACACAACGACCTGAGCGATTATCGCTGTGTCATTTACAGCGCAATATGCAGAAGGCAAGCGGGGTGACTTAGAAAGAGTCAGCTCTTCTCACCTGGTCAGTCAGAGCAGCAGGTGTAATTCATGGGATGGAATGAGGGTTGAGTATCCTCCCAACTCTTCCCCAAGCGGCTCCAGGACCCTCTCCATGCTGGACTGAGACACAACACGGCTTTCTTCTATGTTTAAACACTATGGGGCTGATTTATTAAGACCAGTAACTGTAACTTTATGTCCTGTGGCATTAAGGGTAAGAGGTCTATGCCACTTAATACAAGTGTCTTGGGCGGCTCATGTGCCAGAAGAAGAAATCGTTACCAGCTATGAGGAAGTTCCCTGGTGTAAATTCTACTAAATATAGTGGGTGCCCCCACTTACTTCTCTAAAAGTGTGGAGTGTGGTGCAAAAATCCCAAAAGTTACAAGTCTTAGTGCTGGCTATATTTGTGCACAAAATCAGCTACTTATTTTTTCCCAACATTTGTCCAAGTTGCCACCCCGCCATAACATCATTTTTTCTCATAATTAAAATTGCCAGTAAAAAATTATTACCCGCACCGGCCTCTAGATGTAATTACTGGCCAGGCCGGTCATTTACCAGGAGGGTGGCAACCCTAGTAATGGATGGGACATACTGGGAGATGAGGGGACGGTAATGAATGTGACACATGGGGAGATGAGGGGACGGTAATGAATGTGACACATGGGGAGATGAGGGGACGGTAATGAATGTGACACATGGGGAGATGAGGGGACGGTAATGAATGTGACACATGGGGAGATGAGGGGACGGTAATGAATGTGACACATGGGGAGATGAGGGGACGGTAATGAATGTGACACATGGGGAGATGAGGGGACGGTAATGAATGTGACATATGGGTAGATGAGGGGACGGTAATGAATGTAACACATGGGGAGATGAGGGGACAGTAATGAATGTAACACATGGGGAGATGAGGAGACGGTATTGAATGTAACATATGGGGAGATGAGGGGACAGTAATGAATGTAACATATGGGGAGATGAGGGGACAGTAATGAATGTAACATATGGGGAGATGAGGGGACAGTAATGAATGTAACATATGGGGAGATGAGGGGACAGTAAGGAATGTAACATATGGGGAGATGAGGGGACAGTAATGAATGTGACTCATGGTGAGATGAGGGGACAGTAAGGATATGTTCACAAGGTGGATTCCACCTGGAATTCCATTCTGCTGCAGTTTTTGCCGTGGATCCACACGTGGCTGCAGCCATCAGTGGGAAAAATTTGCGAGCACGTTTTTTGACGTGTATTCAAGAAAAAAAAGTCGTATGTTACTTCTTCATGCGGATCCATGAAAAAATGTGTCAGACATTCAGTACGCGGATTTTGCCCACTGACAGATCTAAATCCACATATTGATCACGAGCAAAAGCCATAAATAGTGCCAAATGGTATCAGATAGAATGCCCTCATAGTGACCCATAGAGAGCGACCCAATAAATAGGGCAAGATACTGAATGTCACCCGAGTGCTACACAGAGTGCCCTCATAAATAGTATCAGATAGAGTGTCCCCACAAATAGTGCTAGACAGAGCGCCCCCATTAATAGTGCTAGATAGAGTGCCCCCATAAACAGTGTACACAGGCAGCTTGCGTGCCCCTATGAACAGCTCGGTCACACATGCCTGACAGTGACCCTATAAAGAGTAGCAGCCATAGTGTCCCAGTAAACAGTTCAACCCCAACAACAGCCCCGTTCACAATATCAGAGCACTGCACAGTGCCAGCCACGGGGTGCCCACGTTAGCAGTGCCATATGACAGAATTGGAGGCAGGTTCACACGGATGGTATATTGATAGAATATCTCATCATTGTCTGATTAGTGAGGGGTCCGCTGTTGGGACCCCTACAATCCCCACACCTTGCTGTAAAGGAAGTGCAGCTGCATTCACCAGCATTATTATGAGAAAAAAGCTAAAGGGACAGTTGAGCCGTTACCCGGGGGGTGCAGACATCCATGGATATCACATAGCATCAGATATCACATAATATGCCATCAATGACATTATGTGTTGGGTAGGATTATCCCTTCAAATGCAGTTTAATAAGCAGACACTAGAGGGAGGCACTGAGCCAACATAGTTAATACACTACATAGCTGTGCCATCTATAGACATCAATGCCCTCCTCATCTGCGTTCTTGCGTTGTGGCACATGTGGACGATAGTGATTATCATCCATATGTAAAGAGACCGTCCTTAAAGGGGTTTTTTAACGGCCAATTTTTGGTTTAACATTTTTCTTTTTTTTCTCCCCATTAAAAAAAAAACAAAAAAAAAAAAAAACATACCTTATTTATTTGTCCGGCAACATATCCACCTGAGGGCTTGATTTTTACGGACAAGTTGTATGTTTCAATTGTATTATTTAATGTACCACATAATGTACTGAAAAGCTTTTAAAGGGGTTGTCCCGCGCCGAAACGTTTTTTTTTTTAATTCAATAGGCCCCCCGTTCGGCGCGAGACAAACCCAATGCATGGGTTAAAAAAAACAAAAACGTTTAGTACTTACCCGAATCCCCGCGCTGCGGCGACTTCTTATTTACCTTACCAAGATGGCCGCCGGGATCTTCACCCACGATGCACCGCCGTCTTCTCCCATGGTGCACCGTGGGCTCTGTGCGGTCCATTGCCGATTCCAGCCTCCTGATTGACTGGAATCGGCACACGTGACGGGGCGGAGCTACGAGGACCAGGTCTCTGGCACGAGCGGCCCCATTCACCAGCGAGAAGACAGGACTGCGCAAGCGCGTCTAATCAGGCGATTAGACGCTGAAATTAGACGGCACCATGGCGACGGGGACGCTAGCAACGGAGCAGGTAAGTGAATAACTTCTTTATGGCTCATAATTAATGCACGATGTACATTACAAAGTGCATTAAAGGGGTTGTCCCACGCCGAAACTGGTTTTTTTTTTTTGTCAACAGCCCCCCCCCCCCCTCCCCCGTTCGGCACGAGACAAACCCGATGCGGGGACCTAAAAAAAAATCCGCACAGCGGTTACCTGAATCCCTGCGCTCCGGTGACTTCTTACTTACCGGTTGAAGATGGCCGCCGGGATCTTCTCCCTCGGTGGACCGCAGCTCTTCTGTGCGGTCCATTGCCGATTCCAGCCTCCTGATGTGCCGATTCCAGCCTCCTGATTGGCTGGAATTGGCACGTGACGGGGCGGAAAACACGGAGCCGGCATCCGGCACGAGCGGCCCCATTGAGAAAAGAAGAAGACCCAGACTGCGCAAGCGTGTCTAATTTGGCGATTAGATGCTGAAAATTAGACGGCACCATGGAGACGAGGACGCTAGCAACGGAACAGGAAAGTGAATAACTTCTTATAACTTCTGTATGGCTCATAATTAATGCACAATGTACATTACAAAGTGCATTAATATGGCCATACAGAAGTGTATAACCCCACTTGCTTTCGCGGGACAACCCCTTTAAACATTTCTAAGTGAGCTGAAATGAAAAACAAACCCTCAGGTTTGCCATTTTTTGTAAAGGGGGGGGGGGGGTTACAGTAAACAACCTGCAGCTAAAATGACATGTTGACTTTATTTTGTCAGAATAATTACAACAATATCAGATGTATCTAGTTTAGAGATGAGTGAACTAGGGTACTCGAGATGCTCGTTACTCGTGACGATCACCACGCGGTACTGGAGTCAATTGCATTGCCTTCCTCGCATGTTTAGCGCCATTTTCTAGCCATTAAAGAGAGAAGGCATTACCACTTCCTGCTGTGACGTGCCCCCCTTCCCCCAGTAGTGAGTGGCTGGGCCGATCAGGTGACCGCCGAGTACTTAAACTGGTCCCGCCCGCGGCTCGCCTCAGACGCATGCTGGCAGGGGTTAGGGAAAGTGCTGCTGCTGATATAGGGACAGTGTTAGAGTAGGATCCTGTCGTCAAGAACCCCAACGGTCCTTCTTAGGGCTACTCCACATCGTCTGCATTACTGTTGTTGCTGGCTGGGAGCAGTAGTGCACCAATTTTTTTTTTAACCATCTCGGGCTGTGCAGGCCATTTCAACTTTAGCGTTCTCAGTCTGCAGTGTATTACGCAGAGTTTAGGGACAGAGCTGCCTATACAGGGAAAGTTTTACAGTACTCCTGATCCTCTGTGCAAGAACCCCAACGGTCCTTCTTAGGGCTACATCTGACCGTGTGCATTATAGTTGTGGCTGGCTGGTAGCAGTAGTGCATCAAGTTTTGTATTACGCATCTAGGCCTGTTCCCAGCCTTGCAGTTATAGCGTTCTCAGCCTGCAGTGCATAACGCAGAGTTTAGGGACAGAGCTGCTTCTATAGGGAAAGTTATACAGTCCTCATCCTCCGTACAAGAACCCCAACGGTCCTTCTTAGGGCTACATCTGATCCGTGTACTTTACAATTGTGGCTGGCTGGGAGCAGTAGTGCACCAACTTTTGTATTACGCATCTAGGCCTGTTCCCAGTCTTTCCGTAATAGCGTTCTCAGCCTGCAGTGCCGTACAACCAGCTCTCACCATGAAACTGCACTCTAAGGCTGGGTTCACACAGGGCGGATTTGCCGCAGTTTTTCCGTTGCGGTTTGGCCGCAGAAGAAATGCTTCTGCGGCAAAACGACTTCAAAAGGTTAATTGTGGCTTGCGGATTTTCCTGTGGAAAAATCCGCAAGCATTCTTTTCCGCAGTTTTTTAAAAGTTTTTGCAGAGTATTTTGGTAGGGATTTTGCTGCGTCCATAGAGGTCTATGGAAAAAAGAGCTGCGGAAAAGACAGAAGAGTGGACATGCTGCATCTTTGAAAAACGCTCCGCAGTTGCATTTACGCACTGCGGCTGTGCGGAAAAAATCCGCCCTGTGAGAACAGCTTTTTTGCAAAACTCATTTGTGCTGCATTGCACTGCAAAGGCAGCGGTTTTGCCGCAGTGCGGATATGTAACGGCAATCCGCGGCAAAACCGCAGCAAATCCGCCCTGTGTGAACCCAGGCTAACATTTCCTAGCCTACTGCAAACAACTTCAGTTATACCGTTCTGTGTCTGCAGTGCATTAGACAGAGGTCTCACCGCTAAACAGTACTGTAATATTTCCTGGGCCACTGCAAAATATTTCAGCTCTGCCGCTGTGCAGAGCGTCTCACCATACCCTTTTCTTGGTGGGGTTGAGATAGCCACAGTTACCAGCACTATCCACTGGCTTTAGAGTCTTCTCCCACTCCATACAGCCTCTATTATCTACAAATCTCTGCGAGCAGTAAATTACCCCTAGGTATCAGCGCAAGACAGCGGGTTAATTTTTTCAAGTCACAGCATAGCATTCCGCTATCTACAAGTCTCTGTGTGCGGTGAATTAAGCCATAGTTGTCAGTGCTGTACAGTCGGCTAATTAATTTGGGCCCTGCTCTATTCTTAATCCGCCATGATGAGGAGTAGGGGTAAGGGTCGAGGGCACGGACATCCAAGTGAGGGTGTGGGTCATCAGATTAATCACCAATAGAACATATATATGACCATTTGGGATGCCAACTTCCACAGCCCACGAGTTTGCATGATCTAGAGCAGTGGTCCCCAACCTTTTTGGCACTAGGGACCGGCTTCAAGCAAGACCATTTTTACAAGGCCCGGCAGAGTGGGGCGGGACATGGGTGGTGCTTTGGTTATATGGGGCGGGGTTATGAAGGGGGCAGTATAATATATCCCCCCCCCAGCCTGGCAGCACACACATAGAGCGGTATATAATGTATTTCCCCCTGCCCCCCCAGCACACACATAGGGCAGCAAAAATTTATCCCCCCCCCCCCCCCAAGCACACACATAGGGCAGCATATAATTTATCTCCCCCCCCCCCCCCAGTAATAGGAAGCCCCCACTCCTCCGTAATAAGCAGCCCCCCCCAGTAATAGGCAGCCTCCTCCACAGTAATAAGCACCCCCCACCCCAGTAATAGGCAGCCACCACCTCTCAGAAATAAACAGCCCCCCTAGTAATAAGCACCCCCCCCCCCCAACCCATATACTTACCTCCTCCCTGCTGTCAGCGTCGCTCCCTCTCTAATTGCCCTGAGCACACTGTAGTCAGTGTGTAGCCTGGCATGCTTCCTCCCCGAGTCCTCTCCTGCGGAACTAATGAGCAGGGGACTCGGGGAGGAGGATCCTGGCTGCACACTGACGTCAGTGTGCGCTGGATCAGTGGGAATAGCGCGATTACCAGCAGGGAGCTGCGGCACCTGAGCTGGTAATCGCTTTAGTGGTGAGCGGCGTCGGCACGCCGCACATGACACGAGGCAGCGGGCCTTGTGTTTAGAACAAAACTTCCCGCCGATGCCGCGGACCGGCGCTAAACACCTAAAGAAAGGCAGTACAACAGGGTACTAGAGCCTCCATGCCCACTGTATCACATGCTGTATCCCAGCTAGAGGTAGTACAACAGGGTACTAGAGCCTCCATGCCCATCCATATTGCATCTTGTATCCAAGCTAGAGGCGGTACAACAGAGTACTAAGCCACCATGCCAGCCCGTATCACATCTTGTATTCAAGCTAGAGGTGGTACAACAGGGTACTAGAGTCTCCATGCCCGCCTGTATCATACCTTGTATCATAGCTAGAGGCAGTACAACAGGGTACTAGAGTCTCCTTTCCGGCAAAAAAACAAAAAAGAAAAACAAGCACTCAGAGGATCCATTGATGGAAAAATAAAAAACATAATGTCTCCTGGAATGCAGCGACTGAAAAGTAAGTATAAAAAATACAAATTCAAAGCGCATCAATTCTGCTATAGATTTTTTTGGTTGGGTTTCTTACAGCGTTAATCATCAGCATAAATGACACAAAACATTTTTTCCACGGGCCGTAACGATTACGATGATACCAAAACTTTTTTTTTTGTTTTTTTCACTTTTTCGCAATAAAAACCCTTTTTTGGAAATTATTTTCTTTTTCTAAATCGCGAAATTCAAAGTCCTATAACTTTTATTTTTCCATGGACGGAGCTCGGTGAGGGCTTATTTTTTGCGAGACGAGCAGTAGTTTTTACTGGTACCATTTTGGGGTACATACGGATTTTTTTGATCACTTTTATTGCGTTTTTTGGGAGGCAAAATACTAAAAATTAGCATGTTGCCTCAGTTTTTTGCGTTTAACGCTTTTTGCCGTGCAGGATAAAAACCATGTTTGATTTATTCTACAAGTCTTTATGGACACGACGATACCAAATATGTGGGGTTTTTTATGCTAATATGAGAAAAAGCATTTAAAAAGTGGCAGGGAAGGAGATGCCCTCCCCACTGTTGCAGCGGGACGCCGGCTATGACTGACAGCCAGCTCCTCATATGTGATCTCGCGCTATCCCCAGGACGTAAGTTTACGCCCTGTCGCAGGAAGTACCCTGCTGCCAGGACGTAAACTTACGCCCTGGGGCGGGAAGGGGTTAATTAAAAAAAAAAAAAAAAAGTAGTACAGCAAAAAAAAAATAATAACAAAAAACCCTACACAAGTTTGGTATCGTATAGAATAAAGTTATCATGTCATTTTTGTATGTTGTAGAAACAAGACCACTGAAAGATGGCAGAATGTCAATTTTTTCCCCATTTCACTGCATTAGGAATTTTTTAAAAGTTTTTCAGTACCTTATATGGTACATTAAATAACACCATTGAAAAATACAACTCGTCCCGCAAAAAACAAGCCCTCATACAGCGACGTCGATGGATAAACAAAGGAGTTATGATTTTATAAAAGGGGGAGGAAAAAACAAACATGATAACAAAGGATGGCGTCCTGCCTCCCTCACACAGGCGATATTTTTGGCTTTAGGCGCAGCCTCTCACACGGCCTCAGACTGCTGCGATTTCCGTGTCTGGTCTATTTTTGAGCGTGTACTGCTCCTCAATGACGAGGACTGCTGAAAGCCAGTGAAAACGTAACGTGCGGCAAAGCGCCGGAATTTAAATTGCGCTGCTTTCCCGCGTTCCTGTGTGAGGGAGGGGCTAAAAGCAGCCGGGTGCATATTTACTGTGGGATCCGCCTGTAGTTGCCATTTGAGTGGGCCTGCCCTTACTACCATCAGCTTGGTCCAAGGCCTTTCTTCCCCTCAAGTAACGCTGACCACAGTACACATCACCGTGTTCCTTGCCGCAGGCACTCCCCTCCTGTGCCGCTCACGTCCCCATATGAGCCGCACTACCCTCAGCCGCCAGAGGAGGCACGTTACCTTGTTCACGTGAGACAACCGTACCACGTGATGTAATGGGTCAGGTGCTTCATCACGTGTTGTGGTGACGTAAGAGGACCTTACGGAGAGGGAAAGGTAATGGGCTCCGCACTCCTCAGAGAGGCTAGCGGTTCATTCATAGCCGGTATATTGGGGGCACCATGCAGCGCAGTGCATTGTGGGTGCCTGGATGTGGAGAGCCCTTCATACATGCCTGCTGAACGAGGGATGCGTCTAGCATTAACCCCTTCCTGCATGCTGGAGGCGGGATGTCTGGTATTAACCCCTTCATACACGGATATGCTTCTACTCTTGTTTCTCTATAGACCCCTGTAGCCTAATATCAGAGCAGGGCACGTATATTGGTGGCTGCCTGTCTGGTCGTTTAGTATAGTTGGCCGCCCATATGGCTATCAGAGTGCTGCTGACGGGCGCAGGAACGCTGTAGTGTCGATGCACCTTCATTCTTCTGCTTGGCAGAAGTACTGGCAGTGAGATTCCTACTGGCTGGGCAGTAAGGCCTCCTTCCCACGAGCGCTGACGGGCTCCGCCGCGTAATATTCCGCAGTGAAGCCCGTCACGGCGCCCCCCAGAGACCCCATACTTACCAGCGGAAGATAGCGTGAAGACGCTTCCCCGCCCACCGCCGTCGCGTCATGTGACACGCCCACCACGTCACATGACGCGCGGCGGTAGGCGGGGGAAGTGTTTTTTCACGCTATCTTCCGCTGGTTGCAGCGGGAAATAGCGTGAACGGACGGCTTTCATTGACTGCAATGGAAGCCGTCAGCGTGTACACCCGCAGCAAATAGAACATGCTGCGGGTGAGGACGGGAGATTTCACGGTGCGTAATTCCGCGGTGGAATTACGCATCGTGAGCATTGAGCTATTAGGTTCAATAGAACCTAATAGCAGGGGGCAACGCAGCGGATTTTTGCCGCGGATTTACGCGGCGTAAATCCGTTCGTGGGAAGGAGGCCTAATGGTGTATCGTGGTCATACTACATCATACGGCCAAAGGCTGTACAGTTAGAGCTTCCCAAAGCAGAGCGCATGACGGTCCTAGAGGTGCAAAGGAAGAACAATGGTGGCGCCCGACTGTCCTGCATACGTTCTTGTGCGGAATCAGGAATGCGCCTTTCCTTCCAGTTATGGCTGTGGCTCAGGGCTTATTCAGACGACCGTATATCGGCCGGGTATTCACGCCGGCCGATATACAGCGTCTCTCTCTGCAGGGGGAGGAGGCTGGAAGAGCCGAGAGCAGTGCTCTGACCTCCCGCCCCCTCTCCGTCAACTCTCCGCCCCTCCACATTATTTGCAATGAGGGAGATGGGACGGGGCGGAGCTAATTCCAGGAACTTAGCCCCCGCCTCCATCCTGCCCCTTCTCATTGCAGATAGTGGAGAGGGGGCAGGAGCTCAGTGCAGTGCTCCCGCCTCTTCCAACCTTCTCCCCCTGCAGAGAGGGACACCGTATATCGGCCGGCGTGAATACGCTTACAAATAAAGAACGTATCTAGCTGCCTACACGCGGGTGAGTGCGATCTCAGGTGGAGAAATTCGGCCCCATATTGCGCTCGTCAATGTGAATTTTCACAGCAACGTGAGGCATTTTACTGACAAAAGTGTCTCCCATCCTTTCTGTGGAGCAGTGATCCTCCGCCAAGTGTTACCATTGTTTTCAATGGGTAACCTCGCATCACACTTACGTACACCTCGCACGCCGTGCAATGCAGTTTCCTGTTCCATTGAAAACAGTGGGTGAAGCGTTCCAAGGGTCGCAAAAATATAGCACATTGTTTCCTGCACCGCATTGTGAACAACTCACTGCAAGACGCACAGATCTGGCGCTACTATGAGGCCCATTTTTTTGAATGGAGTCCTATACGTGAGCGATCGCAGCAAGTCGTATCTTTTTCTGTTCCTCGGAACGCATCGCCCATTCCTTTCAATGGAACAGTAAAACACATGACACAGTGTGCAATGTGAGGAATCCCACTGAAAACAATGGGAACCGCTCATCCTCCGACGTGGCAGAGGATCGCTGCTTTACTGAAGTGATGGGAGGCGGTTTTGCCATAAAAACATTTGGCATCGCGGTGAGAATGCACGTTAGCGAGCGCAATATTGGGCTGAGAAACTCCGGATGATATCCGCCCGCCCATGTGCAGGTAGCCTAAAGTAAATCTTATGGATTGCTTTTTTGTACATGTATGATAAATGTTAATAACATATATATTCTTTTAGAAATGTATAGATTCTTTGGTGTCTTCCGTTATATATTTGATAACTATCAAAAAATGACATAAACCCCTTAACAACACAGGATGTAAGATTACGTCCTCCACGTTTGGGGTATCTATTGAGGGAGATCATGGGGTGATTCCCTTTCATACAGCGCAGGTGCCGTCTGTTTCTGACATCCGCCTGCAACATCCATCGGCCAATGTTCCAGCGGGCCGTGCGGGTGTCATGGCAGTTTGGGGCCTTCTTGAAGGCCCCAGGACTGTATTAGCAAAATGCCTATCAAACCATGCCTGAGGCCTCAGTCAGACGGGCGATTTTTCGCACAATTTGCGCATGCGTCTGTCGATTTTTTTTTTTTTTTTTTTTAAACCATTGCTTTGCAATGGTATCGGACACATGAGCGCTTTTTATGCGCTCGTCCGATAAATTATAGAACAGAAATCGCAGATCGCACCTATGTGCGATCTGCGATTCCTGTTCTCTTCTCTATATGCGCTCAATGGGGCCGGCGGCAGCAGCGCCGACCCCATTGAGAACATATAGAAGACAAATCATTCTTCTCTGCTACAGCTGTAACAGCTGTGGCAGAGAAGAACGATGTTTGCCCATTGAATTCAATGGAGCTGGCAATACAGCCGGCTCCATTGAAAGCAATGGGCTGCCGGACAGCGCTGGATGAATTGTCGGGAAGGGCTTAAATATATAAGCCCTTCCCTGCAATTCATCCAGAAATGTGTTAAAATAAAAAAAAAATATATATATATATATATATATATATATATATATATATATATATATATATATATATATATATATACTCACCTTGTCCCAGGAGTCGGAGTTCAGCACGGCCGGCCTGCAGTGGGTGTGAAGGGGGTGTGACTCAAAGCTGCCCCTGATTGGCTCAGCGCTGAGCCAATCAGAGGCAGGTCTCACTCACACCCATTCATGAATTGGCTCAGGCTGAGCCAATCAGGGGCAGGTCTGACTCACACCCACTGCAGGCCGGCCGTGCTGAACTCCATCTGCCGGGACAAGGTAAGTATATATATTTTTTTTATTTTAACACATTTCTGGATGAATTGCAGGGAAGGGCTTATATATTTAAAGGGGTTGTCCCGAGGCAGCAAGTGGGTCTGTACACTTCTGCATGGCCATAATAATGCACTTTGTAATGTACATTGTGCATTAATTATGAGCCATGCAGAAGTTATAAAAAGTTTTATACTTACCTGTTCCGTTGCTGGCGTCCTCGTCTCCATGGTGCCGACTAATTTTCGCCCTCCGATGGCCAAATTAGCCGCGCTTGCGCAGTCCGGGTCTTCTGCAGTCTTCTATGGGGCTCCGTGTAGCTCCGTGTAGCTCCGCCCCGTCACGTGCCGATTCCAGCCAATCAGGAGGCTGGAATCGGCAGTGGACCGCACAGAAGAGCTGCGGTCCACGGAGGAAGAGGCCATCTTCAGCGGTGAGTAGAGAAGTCACCGGAGCGCGGGGATTCAGGTAAGCGCTCCGGTGAGCTTTCTTTACCTCCCTGCATCGGGGTTGTCTCGCGCCGAACGGGGGGGGGGTTGAAAAAAAAAAAAACCCGTTTCGGCGCGGGACAACCCCTTTAAGCCCTTCCCGACAATTCATCCCGCGCTCGCCCACAGCACATTGCTTTCATGGAGCCGGCTGTATTGCCGGCTCCATTGAATGCAATGCGCTGGACAGCTCCAGCCTGTTTCTAATGAAACGCGGCTAGGAGCAGCTTTTCGGGCGATTTTTGGGCATCGGTCACGCGATTTGCGGATGCGCATCCGTCATGCGATCCGCAAACCGCGCGAAAAAACGCCCGTGTGACTAAGGCCTTAGAATGCGGTATGATGTTATGCTATGACAGTACATCATACTGCAGGAGCAATCCAAACATCACTAGTTCTTGTTCCCTCGGGGGACTTAAAAATAAAAAAAAATGTCATTTTAAAAAAGTTTTACTAATTATGAAAAAAAAAAAAACGGTAATAAAAGTAAAAAAAATCCTTTTGCTATTTTATAATAAAAGAATCGAAATAATAAAACAAGAATACATGTTTCGTATCGCTGTGCCTGCAAAAGTCCGATCTATCAATGTAAAACATTATATACTCCGCATGGTGAACGTCGTCAGAAAAAAAATAAAGAACGCCAGAATTGCACTTTTATGGTCACTTCGTCTCCAAGAAAAAATGTAATAAAAAGTCATATGTACTCCAGAATGGTACCAACGAAAACTACAGGACATCTCGCAGAATATGAGATGTAGCATAACAATGTCAACGGAAAAACTAAAAAGTTATAGCTGTCAGAAAATGGCAGCAGATAGTAATTTTAAAAATTTATTAATAAAAGCAATACAACAACAAAAACTTGGTAAATTTGGTATCCTAGTAATCGTACTGACCCTTAAAATAAAGTTATCAGGTCATTTTTGTTGCAATGTTTACACCGTAGAAAGAAGACGCAATCAAAGATGGCGGAATTTAAAATAAAAGAGTTATGATTTTTTAAAATTGGGGAGGAAAAAACAAAAATGGGGGAAAAAAAGGTGACAGTCCCTAACCCCTTCCCTCTATATGACGTACATTTACATCATGCAGCATTGGGGTATTATGAAGAGAGATCGTGGGGCGCCTGCTGTTTACTACAGCTGACACCCGCGGGCAATAGCTGCAATCAGCAGCACAGCCAATCGCGGTTTTTAACCCTTTAACGCCCCGTGTGAGATTGCAGGAAGCTGTGCTGGTGGCAGCCAGGGATGGATTGATAGGCTGCCTGTCAGATTGCAGTATGATGTAATGCCATGGCAGGAGCGATCAAGTTGTGGTCCTAAAAAAAAAAAAAGTTAAAATCAGATCAATAAAGTTTTACTAATTGTGTAAAAAAAAAAATTATAAAAATTTAAATCACCCTCCTTTGCCATATCTATAATAAAATCTAAATCATAAAACAAAAATACATAATTGGTATCGCTGCGTCTGTAAGGCCTCATGTCCACGGGCAAAATATGATTTAAGATCCGCAGCGGATCTCCCGCGCGCGGATCCGCATCCCATAGGGATGCATTGACCACCCGCGGGTAGATAAATACCCGCGGATGGTCAATAAAACGGATTTTAAAAAAAAATGGAGCATGAAAAAATCTGGACCATGCTCCATTTTCGTGCGGGGCTCCCGCGGGGACGGCTCCCGCGGGCTTCTATTGAAGCCTATGGAAGCCGTCCGGATCCGCGGGAGACCTAAAATAGGAATTTAAAAGTATTCACCCATCCGGAGCGGACCGGGAAGGTCTTCTATTCCTCACGGCCGGATCTTTCTTGCTTCGGCTCGGCGGATGTGCCCGGCGCATGCGCGCGGCACGTCGACGACGTGCCGGCGACGTGCCGCCGGCGTGACGAATTCATCCGCCGGCCGAAAATGAAGATCCGGCCGTGAGGAACAGCAGACTTTCCCCGCCCGCTACGGATAGGTAAATTCTTTTAAATTCTTATTTTAAGCGCTCATGTCCGCGGGGCAGGAGGGACCCGCTACGGATTCTACATGTAGAATCCGTAGCGGGCCTTATTTTCCCTGTGGACATGAGGCCTAAAAGTCTGATCTATTTACAGCGCATTATTTACAGCACACAGTGAACTTCGTCCGGAAAAAAAAAAAAAAGAACATCAGAAATGCACTTTCAGTCACCATCTCCCAGAAAAAATGCAATAAAAAAGCGATCAAAAAGTCTTATGTATTCCGAAATGGTACGAACATAAACTACAGGATGTCTCGCCAGAAATGAGCCCATACTCAACTATGTCGATGGAAAAATAAAAACGTTTTTGCAGCAGAAAATAATTCTAAAAAATTAAATGTCTTGTATTTTTTTCTTAGTAGTACAGCAAAAAAACACTATAAAAGTTTGGTATAATAATAATAGTAGTGACTCATAGAATAAGGTTATTGTGTCATTTTTGTTGTAGCTAGAAACAGGATGCACTGAAAGATGGCGGAATGACGTGGGTTTTTTTTTTTTTTTTTTTAATTTTACTCCACTTAGAATTTTTTAAACATTTTTCAGTACCTTATAAGGTACATTAAATAGCACCATTGAAAAATACAACTCGTCCCGCAAAAAACAAGCCCTCATACATGGACAAATAAGGGAGATACAATTTTTTAAAAGGGGGGAGGAAGAAACAAAAGTAGAAAAAAAAGGCGCTGCATCATTAAGGGGTTAAAAGAGAATTCTTTTTTTCCCCTTTAACAAAAATATTCCATAGGGTGCGTTCAGACGCAGCTGCAGATTTACACCAACGTTACGGAAACGGTGCGGATTTCACCCTTTCCATAGAAGGGGTAAAGTCCGCTGCAGATCTGCACCAAGAATGATACGGAAATGATGCAGACTTTCCACTAGGTGTGAACGTACCCATAAATGGATTCTAATTAGTGATCTTTATCTCTAGCACGTTCATATAGCAGTGCAGTAGTCGGTGTATGACTGGATACGCAGATAACATCACACTAACGTCTGTTTGTCATTCTTACAGGATGAAACATTTATCGTCTCTGACAATCTGCCCGCATCTCTGGCGCTCCATGCCATGCCATCTCTCTGAGCTCCGCCTGGATTATGTTCTGGCAGGTGGTCAGTCCTTTCAGTTGGTTTGGTTTTGGTGTATTTTTTGTTTCTTTTATAAGTGTAACATATTCCTGATAACAAGTAAATGTACTAAGTTTGTCCCCCTTTGTGACTGCAAACTTCTTGCTAATTCGTGACTGGAAAACTCTGTAGCTTATCTCCCGCAGCCTCATTTTAGCACCCTTACTTTTTCCGGAACACATTAGGCCTCATGTCCTCGGAGCGGAATCCGACCCTGCTTACCCGTTCGGGTCTTCTGTGTGTCTGTCCGGATCTTCAATTTTCTTCACTGCAGATGTGTGCAGGAGCGCCGGCCATCGCACATGTGCAGTGGAGATTTTTTTTAAACTCCTGCTTTACCGTGGGAACCGCACTGCAATGGAGCATGCTGCGACTTGTTTTCTGTGCTAAAACGTCAGCAAAACAAATCTGCATGCTTTTACCCCTTAGTGACGGCCCCATAGTGTTTTTACATCCTAGCTAAGTGGGCTTTAATCCCAGAGGACGTAAAAACATGCATCTTCTAAGGATTAAAGCCCCATGGGCTGTGGACGTGACAGCTCCATGTTGTCGGTTCCAGGGGGTAGCTGACAACATGGAGCAATCATGAGGGCCCACGGGGAGCCCCCACCCAGCAATGCGATCGGTGCTATCCGATGGATGGCGCCGATCGCAATAAGGTAAATAAAAAGTTAAAGTTTCAGCTCCCCTCACAGAATGTACCCACGAGGGAGGCTAAAACTACTCACCTCCATCCTGCGTGATGTCCGGCGACGATCTGGGCGGGAGCGGACCCTCCGGCGTCTTCTGCGCATGTGCGCCTTAGTTAAAATGGTGATGCATGTGCAGATAACCAGATCGCCATGGGGCATTTGAAATCTCCTGTTTTCCGGCTACTGAAGGTAGCCGGGAGGCAGGAGATGTTGCCGGGCTCCGTGATCGCCGCTATCCAATGGATATCCTATAAGTCTTCAGTAGGGGCAAAAAATAATGACCTTATTTATGGAGAATGAACGTCTCTAGAGAGCTCAAACACCTTTGAGACGCCTCAGAGATTCCTATTACCAACATGTTAGAATCCAAGCAATCCCTGAGTCAAGGTAAAAACCCTGCAACTCTCCGACTGCTCAGCGCCCATCAGTCCTGGGCAGGTACTTAGTGAGTATGCTCGCTCATCTCTACACTTAAGTAATACGGATATGCCCCCTTGTTTCTTCTGCCCATGAACATATTACATATATCATATCTGCACTTGTATTTTTATATAGAGTCTCGGTCAACACAGTCAATAGCAAGTCAGGACCCCAATGCTGAGATTACAGAGGCAGTGGCACCAATCTAGCATTGCGTCCCATTCACAATGTTTCCCCCATACAGGGGTTCCCCAATAGCATCCTTATTTCAGAACATTCAGTGTTGAGATATTACAATCTCCTCTGAGCATCCCCAGTCCTCCGAGAACAAGGCCTTCACACATGTGGTGCGTCCGCTACCTTTAGATGGCGCTTTCCCTCCTACCTTTATATCTCAAGTTACTTCCCAAGATACTTTAGGCTGTATTCACACGGGGCGGTTGGAGTTCAGTAAAAAACAACATTGACCAAACTGCCCACGTTTTTGCTACGGCTTTGATGCAATTGTGGTGAAAACTGAAACCGCATCAAAACTGCGGCAACAACATAAGCAGTTTTCCCGCTGCGGTTTTGTACATTGTTTCCACCATAAATCCCGGCCAGCGGCCATATTTACCTATACAGCGGTACCTCGGGTTACGAGTGCCTTGGCTGGAGAGTTTTTCACTTGCGAGCAGGCTCTTTCCCTAATTTTTGCTCCAATTTCCGAGCAAAAATTTGGGATACAAGCCTGCTTGCAAGTCAAAAACTCACAAGCTAAGGCTCGGGGGGGAGCGGGAGTTTCTATACTCACCTGTCGCCGGCGTGTCGTCTTCCCAATGGTCTGCAGGCTGTCACTCCCTCCTCTACGCTGACAGAGAATTGCTTTCTGGATCTGGGGCTTAAATGTCCTGCCTCCAGCAAGCATTGAATTTAATAAATGGTAGAGCGCTGCCTGTGATTGGCTGAGCACTGTGACCAATCATAGGCATCGCTCAGCTGTTCAATAAATGGCTGAGCGCTGCCTGTGATTGGCTGAGCACTGTGACCGATCAAAGGCATCGCTCAGCTGTTGTTCAATGAATGGCTGAGCACTGCCTGTGATTGGCTGAGCACTCAGCCAATCAGACGCAGCCCTTTCAGCAGCGGGGATTTTAAGTCCCTGCCTGCTGAAAAGCTTCACAGCCGTGCGGGGAGAAGACAGGCCAGTATAGATTTTACTTTTTACTACAGCTAGGGATGATTTTTTAGGCTTCGATTTAAAGCCCTTCCCCTAAAATTACTGCAGGTGTGACGGCAGGGCATTGCAGTGGCCCCCGGATCCCCCACAAGCTGGGAGCGCCTCACACGGAGAGTATGTGTGTAATACGCACCAAGACGGTGCACGCCGCTGTCTGTTTTGCGCTCACATTCTGTCCGCTGTCCCCGGAGGCACAAATAGAGCCATGTAGCGGTTGTTACCGGGTCTCACACACTCCACACAGTAAAGCCGCTGCTCATTTACATGTGAAGGTACACTTGTTTTACAGCCCCAAAATACCAGAATTTCTGCCTAATAGTCTCAGCATTGTGATGCCCTTTAAGGCTCATTCACACGAGCGTGCGGGAAATCGCTGGGTGTATAAGGGGGCGACCTGCTGATTGGGGGTCTCACTGCTCAGAGCCCACCGATCTAGAGAACAGGACTCCGATGTCCCCCTCTGCCCGGCACTTCAGGGGTCGCCCCTCCCCCGCAGGGACACCATTGTGGCTGGCCACGAATCAGCTTCAGTGTGGCTGATGGACGGGCGGTGCGGCTACCTCGGCAGCCCCATGTAAAGTGACAGGTGTCAGCGCACAGCGTGATCCAGCCAGTTACCTCCTCACACAGGATTACCAGTGTGACCGCCATACCGCCACATACTGCATATCTCACACATGCCGTCCTGCACGGTCTTCCTGGTTTCCCGCTGTCACCCGGCGGCATGGTGTATAAATGCCACAATAATTGTGCCCAGAGGTTTATATGCCACCATGGGAAACAGGGCTGCAGTGCAGACAATACACCACAACATGCCGGGTCCTGGAGAGGCCGTGAGAACTGCGAGCAGCACAACACAGAGGGGGATTACATCTAACGCCATATCATACACACTACAGCACACAATACACAGGAGGGCGCCCCCTGGGGGAAGAGCCACAACTGCATGAGAGCGCTAACCATGAGGGAATACTAGCGCCCCTCACAGGAGCCGGCCGCGTCCCCCCTGTCAGCGCTGAGCTGCCGCTACAGGACGCTGCCAGCCTGACGGGCCTCCACGGATGAAGTTACCTCACGAGCCGCATCCTCCCGCCGCGCGGTCGGCCTCTGCTGACTGGATGCGCGCGGGCCGACCTCTGAAAGCCGCCTGCTGTGTCTTTCTCTCTCTCTCCCCCCGAATCTATAAAACCTATGTCCCGCCCACCACTTCCGGTTGGAGCCCCGATGAAGTGCAGGAATGTTCTGGAAGGAGGACGGCGGGTTTCCTGCTCCATGAGCCCCACGTGATCGGCTCCTTTCCCGCGCAGTGAGCTCTCTGCACTGAGGGGGGAAGCGTGAAAGGCGGCTGCGAGCTGAGGTGCCGGACAAGAGGCTTCACGGACTATGAGTGGGCTCCGTGCTCGGCTTATTAGACTGCTTTCTCATTGGCAGCAGTGTATGAAGAGACGGCCTGGTGTCAGTACAGCTGCTTGTGGGGCATTATGTGTCTAGGAAGTTGGGTGGGAAACAGTCAGCCATCTTGGAGGTAATCGGTGAGCCCCTCGCATTACTGACCGATACAAGCAGATGTGTCATATGGCCGAGACAACTACAGTTTGTGGTCAGCTGATAAGGGCTATGTGATATTATTCAACTAAACCACCGAAACAGAAATACTGGGGTGGTGCGGTGCATAGCTCTACAGCTGCGTCCCCGAGGTGGTGCGTTGTGTGGCCCCGGTGGCTGCGTCCCCGAGGTGGTGCGTTGTGTGGCCCCGGTGGCTGCGTCCCCGGGGTGGTGCGGTGCGTGGCCCCCGCCGGCTGCGTCCCCGGGGTTGGGCGGTGCGTGGCCCCCGCTGGCTGCGTCCCCAAGGTTGGAGTTTTGCTCTGTATGGCTTGTGGTCGCTGCTCCTTGCTGCTCACCCTTCACCCCCATTGACCCCAATGATATTGCGAGGTTGGATGACGACACAAGATCACTGCTGGCCCGGCTACAGTCTGCTGTCACCTTCGGGGCCTGAAGGAACAAAAATGGCTGAACCACTTCCCTGCCCGCCTGATGCAGACTGTTCACAGTACTCATCCGTAGCCTAAACCAGAGTTGCACAACCATATTTGTGCACACAATATGCTGAAAATAGAACCCATTGTTTCTTTCCCCCTCCATCCTCTCCCCAGTGGGTTCGTTCACACGCACGTATTTGGCGCTCGTGCACAATGCGGTTGTGCAATAAAAATGTGCAGCCTTTTCTATCTCTCCGTGCATTTGTGCATAGAGAGAACATTTGGAACTCCTGAAGCTATCAGCCATTTAAATGGCTGAGAGCATTGGTGCATGTTTTTTTTTTTCGCATGCAATTGCGCACATCTTGCGTAGTTTACAGTGCATTTTGCATGGGCAAATCCCACTTCGCAAATACGCTTACACTACGCTCTGATCGGACTTGGCAGCACTGGTTACTCCGCAGGTGTGATGTCTTAGACTAATGCAGTGTGCAGCAGGCGGTCCGAGAAGCTGGGCGGCCATCTTCAGGTCTCCAGGTCTGCTTTAGGGGTTTTCTCACTAGACAGTATATCCCATCTGCACAGGACCCCCAGTGAACAGCGCACTCTGAACGCACTGTGACTGGAGTAGCGGTGCGCATGCTTAAGCGCCATTTCACTCCCTTCTATAAGATGAATGGAGGTTGCTGAGCGCAAAAAAGCGATAGTCACGCATGTACACCGCTGCTCCATTCCACGAGGCATTCAGGGGGGATGCTGCTCTCTGGACCGCTGGGGGGTCTCAGTCGTTGGATCCTCAGTGATTAGACATCTGCAATACTGTGGGGTTTTCCAGAACTGAATTATTAAGCCAAGGATACAGACCTAATTTCTCCCCCAGATTTTTGATTTCAATAAATTGTAACTTGCCCAACTTTCAATAAATCATAACTAATTTTCTGCTGCCGTTGTATGAGGGCTTGTTTTGTTTTGTGGGAGTTGTATTTTTTAATGGCACTATTCAAGCCCTATAGAGGTATAAAAAGTCCATGTGCACTAATTATGTCCCATGTGAAAGGTTGCTTAATAGCAAGTAGAGCCAGGCTTCCACTAAATATAGCAACTACAGAGCCACACACTCCCACCCCAAACCGCAACTACAGAGCCACACACTCCCACCCCAAACCGCAACTACAGAGCCACACACTCCCACCCCAAACTGCAACTACAGAGCCTTTACTTTTTGCAGTAATAAAAAGTTTTTTTCTTTTAGTCCTTTTAAGGGGATTTGAACTTGTGATTGTTTGATCACTCTTACAGTATAATGCAATACCATAGTATTGCATTATGCCACATTTTGACAGGCTTTGTGGATCTTTATTTGCAATTTCGTGGGGTACTGGTGGATTATGTCGCCACCGGAAGCTAGGGATTTGACAGTAGGAACACCCCTGTCACACCCCTAGCTCCCGATTGGCTCAATGCTTTAAGGTGCTAGGAGCGTGTGGAAATATTTTTGCCTGCCCTGCCCTGTTATGGTAAGGGGTTAGTTTTCCCCTTAGGCTTAGCTTATTTGCTGTAAATGCTGCCATGTTACAGCATTTACAGCGAATAAGCGAAGCCAAACAGGAAAACTAACCCCTAACCAGGCAGGGCAGGCAAAAGTACTTCCACATGCTGCAGCCATCAGTCAGTGCTCGTTGTGGGCCGGTCTGCCGCCGGCGGTGTGCTCTGTGGCGCCCCGCTAATTCACAGTTGTGGTCTGCTGTCCCTCAGCCAGCGCCACTCCTGCTTTGGCCACTGTCTCCTCGTGCTGTGTGTAACGGCACTTGGGGTATTTCAGAGGCTGGCAGTCGCAGCCTCTGCACTGTCCTCTGGTGCCTCCAGCCTCTGGCAGCTGTGCAGCTCGATGCAGTCCTCTCTGTCGCTTCCCAGGCTCGGCGCTGTCCTCTGCCACCACTGCTCCCAGCCACACCGCAGTCCTCTGTCCCCAGCCAATCAGAAGTTGACAGGTGTATTATGTCGCCACCCCTTACTTCCGGTGACGACATAATACACCAATACCATTTAGTGGAAACCTTGTGGCTCTGTAGTTGCTGTTTAGTAGGGGGTGGACCTTGTAGCTCTGTATTTGTTGTATAGGGAGAGACCTCGGGGCTCTGTAGTTTGGGGGGGGCGGGGGGACCTTGGGGCTCTGTAGTTATATTTAGTGGAAACCTTCTTGTTGTATATGCTATTATGGGGGAAGGGTGGGGAACCTTGGGGCTCTGTAATTGCAGCATGTGACTGCAGCATGTAAAGGGCTGTCACCATGGGTCCCCCCAGAATGTGATCAGGGAGTCCTGATGGGTCTCTGTGGAAGTCCCCTAAAGAGACAAAACGAAAAAAAAAATTGTTAAAAATTATTTAAAAAATAAAATAAATAAAATTAAATTAAAAACACTTGTCTGCCTTTACTTTATGAAAAATTAAAAATACAATTACACATGTGGTATCCCTGCGTCGTAATGACCCAGAGAAGGAAGTTAGTACATTATTTAACCCCTTAATGACACGGTCCCTTTTTTTCTTCTTTCCCCAATTGTTTTTTTCCTCCCCCCGTTTAAAAAATCATAACTCCTTTATTTATCCTTCGACGTCGCTGTATGAGGGCTTGTTTCTTGCGGAACGAGTTATATTTTTCAATGGTGCTATTTAAAGTACCATATAATGTACTGAAAAACTTTTACAAAAATCTAAGTGGAGTAAAATGAAAGAAAAATGACATTCCACCATCTTTCAGTGCGTCTTGCTTCTATGGTAGAGAAACTGCAACAAAAATGACCTGATAACTTTATTCTATGGGTCAGTACGATTACTATGATACCAAATGTGTAAACTTTTTTTTACTATAGCACTTGTATTTTTTTGCAAAGACATTTCATTTTTTAAAATTATTTTCTGCTGCATCTTCTGCGCGCAATAACTTCTTTATTTTTCCATCGACATACTTGAGCAAGGGCTCGTTTTTTGCGGGACGTCCTGTAGTTAACGTTGGTACCATTTTGGAATACATACGACTTTTTGATCACTTTTTATTGCATTTTTTCTGGGAGACAGGGTGACTGAAAAAGTGCAGTTCTGGCGTTCTTTATTTTTTTTTTCGGATTACGTTCACCATGGGGGGTAAATAATGCACTATTTTGATAGATCAGACATTTACGGACGCGGCGATACCAAATATGTATTTTTCTTTTATGATTTAGATTTTTTATTATAGATATGGCAAAAGGAGGGGGATTTAACTTGTATTACTTTTTTTCCCTAATCTCCCTACAAATTTTTTCACAAAAGTTATGCAATACATTATATATACCCAAAAATGATGCCATCAAAAAGTACAACTTCTCCAGCAAAAAACAAGCCCTCACATGGCCGTGTCAATGGAAAAATGAAAAAGTTATAGCTCTTGGAACGCGACTGCAAAATTAGTTAAAATTAAATGATTGTCCAATTTAAAAAAACCTGCCCTGATGGGCACGACAGGGGGGTAGGAAACCCGCCACTCAAGGGGTTAATGTTTTCCACCTATCATAAATAGAGAGTGGGTCACGGCTTATCTTGGCCGACAGCAAGTGTGTGTAAAGTGCTGATATTAGTCCTCTAGGTCCCTGTAATTTAAGAATACCTACTGTTGGGTATTTGGAGATTTTGGTAGAATTCGGTGGAAATTCTGCATTCAAAGCATGTCTCAACTGAAAGTACCTGAAAAGTTGAAGTCTAGGTACTTTTAGATTCTCTCGTAATTGTATATAGGACAGCAGTATATTATCCTCGTATATATCTCCTAGAGTTTGTATCCCTAGTTTAACCCAGTATCCAACACCCTGCATCATCTTGAGTGAGGGCAAAGTAGGGTTATTCCATAAAGGAGTGTCAGTCATTGTATCTGTGTATTGTTGGATACGCTTTGCTGCGCGCCACACAGGGCCACTTTATGCATGGTTATAAGTCTTGATGATTTTCTAAAATCTGGATGTTCCAAAAACCCAATTAGATTCTGACCCTCTAACTCATCGGCTAGGTAATGATCTGTGATTGGCATCTCTTCCCAAAATGAACCAATCCCTGAGATTACGTAACTGTCTTGCTATGTAATACACTTTAAAGTCGGATAACGCCATTCCGGCTTGGTTTTTAGGGTGTTGTAGTGCAGTGAGTTTAAGCTTGGAGTGAGACGGGCCCCAAACAAATCTAATACCGACAGTTTAAGGTTTGGAAGAAACTTTCTGGAACTTTAACCGACATATGTTGTAACGAATATAAACATTTGGGTTGGATTACCATCCTAATAAGGTTTATACGACCTGCCACGGATATAGGTAATTTCCACCAGGCCTTCATTTTCGTTTGTATTAGGTTTTGCAGCGGACTTGTAGTTTTTATGGTCTTGCACTATATTAATTCCTACATACTTGAATTTGGTTATTTCCAATAGACCACAGGCTGACACATCAGAAATTGTGGTCGCGTTTTGGGCTGTATACATTATTGCAGATTTGGACCAGTGTATATAAAGTCCAGAATGTTGAGAGAGAGTCTATTATCTCAAGGGCTTGTGAGAAGGAATGCTCTGGGTTACGGAGGAAAAGAACCATATCATCTGCATATAGACCAACTTTACTCTCTCTACCCCTCCAACTCACTCCCGTAACCGCAGAAGTATTGCGCAAACGGATGGCCAGTGCCTCAATTGCTATTGCAAAAAGGGAGGGAGACAAAGGACATCCCTGACGCGTCCCCCGAGACAGTAGAAAGTTCGCCGAAGATATACCGTTTACTATAACGTTGGCTGTGGGGGATTCATACAGTAACCTGATCCACCCTAGGAATCGGGACCAGAAACCAAAATGTATCAAACATGCCTCCAGGAAACTCCACTCCAATGAGTCAAATGCTTTTTTTGTATCTAGTGACACTACTGCCCAAGGCATATCATGCAGTCTCCCTATTTATACAATTGTTTGGACTCTGCGTATATTTATTGTGGTTGATTTTCCGGGCATAAACCCTATCTAGTCTTCATGGATTATGGAAAGGATTACTTGGTTAAGTCTAGTAGCCAGTATTTCTGTCAATATTTTATAATCCACATTAGGCAGTGATATTGGCCTATATGAGTCACAATTATCGGGTTCTTTACCAGGTTTCAACAACGCGATTATAGACGCTTTATAAAAGGAGGGTGGGAGGGAATTTCCCTGATAAACCCGCTGCAGAGTATCATATAGTATTGGAGAAAGCTGTTCTATATATTTATGATCTACCCCCAAGAGGAGGCCATCTGGCCCAGGGGACTTATTTAGTGCCATATCCATGATAGCTTGATGGATTTCCTCTAATGTTATTGGGGCATCTAAGGCCTCATGTCAACGGGGAAAATCAGGCCCGCTACGGATTCTCCATGGAGAATCCGTAGCGGGTCCCTCCTCCCCCGCGGACATGAGCGCTGAAAATAAGAATAAACTTACCCGCAGAGGACCGGGCAGGTCTTCTCTTCTTCGCGGCCGGATCTTCTTTCTGCGGCCTGCGGATGTGCCCGGCATGTCGGCGGCGTGCCGCTCGAATGCGCCGGGCACATCCGCTGGGCCGAAGAAAGAAGATCTGGCCGCGAAGAAGAGAAGACCTGCCCGGTCCGCTGCGGGTAAGTTTATTCTTATTTTAGGTCTCCCGCAGATCCGGACGGCTTCTATAGGCTTCAATAGAAGCCTGCGGGAGCTGTCCCCACGGGAGACCCGCACGAAAATGGAGCATGTCCGGATTTTTTCATGCTCCATATTTTTTTTTATTCACTTTTATTGACCATCCGCAGGTATTCACCTACCGGCGGGTGGTCAATGTATCCTTATGGGGTGCGGATCCGCGGGCGGGAGAAGAGTTAAAATCCGCTGCGGATTTTCATTCTTCTTTTCCCCATAGACATGAGGCCTAATAGTGCTATTTGTTCAGCAGAAAGGGACGGGAAGGCAAGGTCTTCTAGATAGGCCAAATTATCCAACATCGACATTTCACTTGTTGAAGTATATAGATTGGTATAGTATTCCCTAAACCTGGTTGGTATAGATTGGGCCTCCGTGAGTATCCGTCCATCAGCCGCTTTAATTGTGAGGACAGAGTTGGTTAGCCCGTTTTGTTTCATTAATTGGCCAAACGGGGACTCGACTGGTTACCCATTTCTAAAAAATATTGCCGCGTAAAGAAGATTTTCCATTTGGTTTTAACATGTAATTAATGTCTAAGTAAGCTAAGTAATCCTAGCCAGCTTGTTTTGTTGGTGTCTGTAGGGTTCGCTATGTATTGTTTTTCGGCCTCTGCTGTCTGCTCCTCTAACAGAAAGTCAGCTTGGGAAGTAGATCTTTTTATGCAGGATATTGGTGATTTAAAACAACCTCTAAGGTAAGCTTTTAGTGTATCCCATATTAAGGCATTTCTCGTATCTTCTTCATGGATTTGGAGGAATGTGGTTATTTGATCTGGTATCCGGTCATTTGATCCTATTAGCTTAAGCCAAAAGAGATTAAGCTTCCAGGTCGGGGCAAAATACTGTCCTGGGAATTGTAATTTAAGGATGATTGGTTTATGATCAGATACTCCCTGAGTGCCATGAACTATTGAGGTTAAGTAGAGGGCAAGTGTTTGGAGAGCCAAATATGTATTCTATTCGAGAGAGAGACCTGCTCCCAGGAGACTGACAAGTGTACTCACATGTGTAGGGTGTGTTTATTGAATAAATTGGAGTTTTTCATTGGATCAAGTAGGATTGACCTACAAAAAGGGAGGTAGTAGAGGATATTATAAAGGGTCTACTGACTTAGCTATCAGTTACCCTCCAGCAACCTATTGTCACTATTTCCACTAAACTATTTTTGCTTGTAGCTAGGTTAGGTCCTCTTATGCTGCGCTGACTTGGGTCTTACATAGAGCTGATCTGGAGATAAATCATCCATTTATCTCCAGGTGTCTCTGCCCATCCTGCTGGCTCCCATTGTTCCTTTTCCCCCTTGATTGCCTGCTTTTGTAACTGAATCAACGGGTCATAATCCACAAGGGGTGAGGTCTGAGGGGGTACCTGTACCACCCCAAGCCCTGAAGGATCAATCTGGGCTTCTGTGTGGTTGTATTCACAGCCTTCTCAGCCAGGTGATATCTGATTGCCTCTTTTGAGCCATCCTTAGAGTGGCCTTTTGTTATGGAGTGGCTTTCAGGCCACTCTTTTGGGCAGCAGGAGGGTTTCCATCAGTGCCTTCACACCTTTACTGTTTTTAATTGTTTTTTTCATTTGCTTGTCAAGAATGACCTTGCTTTCCAGATGGGTCCATGGTAATCAGTGATGCCAAAGGCATAGTATGAGTCCTTGTAGTCCGTGTCTTCTTGAGCATGCTTGCATGCTTCTTCCAGAGCTCGTAATTCTGACTGACATGTGAGATGGAAGGGGTTCGGCTTTGGCCACAACATAACCTGTTTAAAACCTGCCTGCTTGACCATACCACAATGCATCCACAAAGAGTGTAAAATCAGGGTTGTCTAATGACTGATCAACAACATGACTGAATCCTCTGTCTCCCGGGCCATTAGCTTGTGCATGGTCATGTGTATCAGGCTGAAAGGAAAACTGTAAAATGATTATTTGCTTTTGCAGCAGCAGCTGGTTGTCATTGTGTTAAGGCACTCTGCCCCCCCCCCCCCCCCCCCGAGCGCCAGGTGGGGTGCCCTGATCTTCCCGCACCCCACTGTCCCTGTCTACTTGCCTCAGCCCTGGCTAACCACAGGCGGACAACTGGACGGCGGTCCCTGCACTGGCTAGGGACCTGGCGACTGACAAGATGTGACTAACTGATGGAGGGAACAGAGTGCCGACAGAGAAGGCAGATGGAAATGACCAACAGAAAATACAGAGAAAGCAAAGCTGGAAATGGAAGCTGACAGGCAAACTAGAGGGTGAACTAAGACTTAGCTGCAGAAAGGACCGACTAGATGCTAGCAGAACCAATAACTGGCAGTGAGCTCAGGTCACTGCCAGCCTTAAAACTGCAAGCCTCCGCCCAGGGGCGGAGAGTGGGAGGAGCCGACTCTCCCACTGCTGCATAAGAAAGGTGGATGAGTGCGGGCGGCACCCTACGGGCGGACACGCCCATGCCGCCGCACACTGGCTGCCCCACGCCGCCGGGAGAGCCCCGACTCCAGAGCTCCAGGACGCCGGAGCCGACAACGGAGCGGCGCGCGCCGACCACGGGACCTTGCACCGCCATGCATGGTAACAGTTATTATTGAAGGGGATAGAATTTACAACTTCATTATCATGTCAAAATCTAGTAATAACAAAAGATACAACGTAGAACTTCATTATAATGCTATATAGAACTCCATTATGATGTCATAATGTAATGTAAAACTGCATTATGATGTCATAATCTACTCATAGTAGGGGGTAGAACTTACAACTCCATTATGATGTCACAATCTAGTAATAACAAAAGATACAATGTAGAATTTCATTATAATGTAGCATAGAACTCCATTATGATGTCATAATGTAATGTAAAACTGCATTATGATGTCATAATCTATTCATGGTAGGGGATAGAATTTACAACTCCATGATGATGTCACAATCTAGTAGTAACAAAGGATACAACGTAGAACAACATTATTATGTAATATAGAACTCCATTATGTCATAATGAAAAACTGCATTATGATGTCATAATGTATTTATAGTAGGGGATAGAATTTGCAACACCATTATGATGTCACAATCTAGTAATAACAAAAGATGCAATGTAGAACGTCATTATAATGTAGTATAGAACTCCATTATGATGTCATAATGTAATGTAAAACTGCATTATGATGTCATAATCTATTAATCGTAGGGGATAGAATTTACAACTCCATTATTATGTCACAATCTAGTAATAGCAAAAGATACAACATACAACGTAATTATAATGTAATATACAGCTCCATTATGTCATAATGTGAAACTGCATTATGCCGTCTTAATCTATTCATAGTAGGGGATAGGATTTACAACTCCATTATGATGTCACAATCTAGTAATAACAAAACATACAATGTAGAACTTCATTATAATGTAGTATAGAACTCCATTATGATGTCATAATGTAAAACTGCATGATGATGTCATAATCTATTCATAGCAGGTAATAGAATTTACAACTTCATTATGATGTCACAATCTAGTAACAACAAAAGATACAACGCAGAACAACATTATTATGTAATATAGAACTCCATTATGATGTCATAATCTAAAACTGCATTATGATGTCATAATCTATTAAGAGCAGGTGATAGAATTTACAACTCCATTATGATGTCACAATCTAGTAATAACAAAAGATGCAATGTAGAACGTCATTATAATCTAGTATAGAACTCCATTATGATGTCATAATGTAATGTAAAACTGCATTATGATGTCAGAATCTATTAATTGTAGGGGATAGAATTTACAACTCCATTATTATGTCACAATCTAGTAATAGCAAAAGATACAACATACAATGTAATTATAATGTAATATACAGCTCCATTATGTCATAATGTGAAACTGCATTATGCCGTCTTAATCTATTCATAGTAGGGGATAGGATTTACAACTCCATTATGATGTCACAATCTAGTAATAACAAAAGATACAATGTAGAACAACATAATTCTGTAATATAGAACTCCATTATGATGTCATAATGTATTCATAGTAGGGGATAGAATTTACAACACCATTATGATGTCACAATCTAGTAATAACAAAAGATACAATGTAGAACTTCATTATAATGCTATATAGAACTCCATTATGATGTCATAATCTACTCATAGTAGGGGGTAGAACTTTAAACTCCATTATGATGTCACAATCTAGTAATAACAAAAGATACAATGTAGAATTTCATTATAATGTAGTATAGAACTCCATTATGATGTCATAATGTAAAACTGCATGATGATGTCATAATCTATTCATAGCAGGTAATAGAATTTACAACTCCATTATGATGTCACAATCTAGTAATAACAAAAGATGCAACGTAGAAAAACATTATTATGTAATACTAGCGTACCCGTCGCGCGTTGCTGCGAAGACAGACATACATACATACATTCGTTTTTATATATCTAGATGACGGCAGCAGCGACCACTGAGGTTTTGTAGGCCGCTGCTTCCCCCTTGCAGGCTGAATAAAATAGCCGTTGGGTGGAACATCCAATTTATCCGGCTGCTGTGGCTTCTTGGGAAGATAGCCTAGTACATGTTTGCCCACTTCCAACTCCAATGGAGACTGACTGTAAATGGCTGGCGTGCTCTAGTATTTATGGTTTCAAGCTGTACGTGTCATTGCATACAGTCTATCTATCTATCTATCTATCTATCTATCTAGGTTATTGCATACAGTCTATCTATCTATCTATCTATCTATCTATCTATCTATCTATGACATCCGGAAATGAGAGAATTAGATTCCGTACATAAAATTTGAACGCTAATTCTTTGGCGCTTTGAATTGAATAATCGAGTTGGGACCCATTAACTTTTCCTATTTATGACATAATCAATGCTCGTGCCAAATTTCAAGTTTCTATGACATTGGGAAGTGAGAGAATTAAATTCCGTACATAAAATTTGGACGCTAATTCTTTTGCGCTTAGAATTGAATAATCGAGTTGGGATGAGACATAAGGCCTTGCCCATAAGCATTCCCCAACCTCCAAGAACTGAACCTACCTACCTGAATGAGATTTTGTAGGCCGCTGCTTCCCCCTTGCGGGCTGAATAAAATAGCCGTTGGGTGGAACATACAATTTATCCGGCTGCTGTGGCTTCTTAGGAAGATATCCTAGTACTTGTTTACCCACTTCCAACTCCAATGGTAATTGGCTGGCGTGCTCTAGTGGTTCCAAGCTGTACGTGTCATAATACAGCCTTAATGACATCACAATGCAGCTTTATAGAACATGTTGGGGCATGTTCAAGGGCGTCCGATGTTGATGACATCAGTGATGACATCACAATAGCAGGTGGGTTACTTATTCGATCTACGTGGGGGGGGGCGTAACTTTCGACGACGCTCGCGCGCCATTTATCGTAGGATATTTGTACTATGCCTATAATCTTCCCAGGAGTGTACTTAACAACTTCCCAAAGTTTCATGGCGATCGGATGAATGGTGTAGTAGCGCATAAAGGACAAACAGATACGCACGCACGCAGACACGCACGCAGACAGACATACATTCAATTTTATATATATAGATAGAACTCCATTATGATGTCATAATCTAAAACTGCATTATGATGTCATAATCTATTCATGGTAGGGGGATAGTATTTAAAACTCCATTATGATGTCACAAATTAGTAATAAAAGATACAACGTAGATCTTCATTATAATGTAATATAGAACTCCATTATGATGTCATAATGTGATGTAAAACTGCATTATGATGTCATAATCTATTCATGGTAGGGGATAGAATTTACAACTCCATTATCATGTCACAATCTAGTAGTAACAAAAGATACAACGTAGAACATTATTATGTAATATAGAACTCCATTATGATGTCATAATGTAAAACTGCATTATGATGTCATAATGTATTTATAGTAGGGAGTAGAATTTACAACTCCATCATGATCTCACAATCTAGTAATAACAAAAGATACAATGTAGAACTTCATTATAATTTAGTATAGAACTACATTATGTTGTTATAATGTTATGTAAAACTGCTTTATGATGTCATAATCTATTCATGGTAGGAGATAGTATTTAAAACTCCATTATGATGTCACTAATTAGTAGTAACAAAAGATACAACGTAGAACAACATTATTATGTAATATAGAACTCCATTATGATGTCATAATGTAAAACTGCATTATGATGTCATAATCTATTCATAGCAGGTAATAGAGTTTACAACTCCATTATTATGTCACAATCTAGTAATAACAAAAGATAGAATGTAGAACTTCATTGTAATGTAGTATAGAACTGCATTATAATGTCATAATGGAAAACTGCATTATAATGTCATAATCTATTCATAGCAGGTAATAGAATTTACAACTCCATTATGATGTCACAATCTAGTAATAACAAAAGATACAATATAGAACAACATTATTATGTAATATAGAATTCAATTATGATGTCATAATGCAAAACTGCATTATGATGTCATAATGTATTCATAGGGGATAGAATTTACAACTCCATTATGATGTCACAATCTAGTAATAACAAAACATACAACGTAGAACAACATCATTATGTAATATAGAACTCCATTATGATGTCATAATGTGAAACTGCATTATGACGTCATAATCTATTCATAGTAAGTGATAGGATTTGCAACTCCATTATGATGTCACAATCTAGAAATAACAAAAGATACAGTGTAGAACATTATTATGTAAGATAGAACTCCATTGTGATGTCATAATGTAATGTAAAACTGCATTATGATGTCATAATTTATTCATGGTAGGGGGTAGACTTTACAACTCCATTATGATGTCACAATCCAGTAATAACAAAAGATAGAATGTAGAACTTCATTATAATGTAGTATAGAACTGCATTATAATGTCATAATGTAAAACTGCATTATAATGTCATAATCTATTTATAGCAGGTAATAGAATTTGCAACTCCATTATGATGTCACAATCTAGTAATAACAAAAGATACAATGTAGAACAACATTATTATGTAATATAGAATTCCATTATGATGTCATAATGCAAAACTGCATTATGATGTCATAATGTATTCATAGTGGATAGAATTTACAACTCCATTATGATGTCACAATCTAGTAATAACAAAACATACAACGTAGAACAACATCATTATGTAATATAGAACTCCATTATGATGTCATAATGTGAAACTGCATTATGACGTCATAATCTATTCATAGTAAGTGATAGGATTTGCAACTTAAAATTTACAACTCCATTATGATGTCACAATCTAGAAATAACAAAAGATACAATGTAGAACATTATTATGTAAGATAGAACTCCATTGTGATGTCATAATGTAATGCAAAACTGCATTATGATGTCATAATCTATTCATGGTAGGGGTAGACTTTACAACTCCATTATGATGTCACAATCTAGTAATATTAAAAGATACAACGTAGAAAAACATTATGTAATATAGAACTCCATTATGATGTCATAATGTAAAACTGCATTAGGATGTCATGATGTATTTATGGTAGGGGATAGAATTTACAACTCCATTATGATGTCACAATCCAGTAATAGCAAAAGATAGAATGTAGAACTTCATTATAATGTATTATAGAAATGCATTATAATGTCATAATGTAAAACTGCATTATAATGTCATAATCTATTCATAGCAGGTAATAGAATTTACAACTCCATTATGATGTCACACTCTAGTAATAACAAAAGATACAATGTAGAACAACATTATTATGTAATATAGAATTCCATTATGATGTCATAATGCAAAACTGCATTATAATGTCATAATCTATTAATGGTAGGGTATAGAATTTACAACTCCATTATGATGTCACACTCTAGTAATAACAAAAGATACAATGTAGAACAACATTATTATGTAATATAGAATTCCATTATGATGTCATAATGCAAAACTGCATTATAATGTCATAATCTATTAATGGTAGGGTATACAATTTACAACTCCATTATGATGTCACAATCTAGTAATAACAAAAGATACAACGTAGAACAACCTTTTTATGTAATATAGAACTGCATTATGATGTCATAATCTAAAACTGCATTATGATGTCATAATCTATTAATAGCAGGTGATAGAATTTACAACTCCATTATGATGTCACAATCTAGTAATAACAAAACATACAATGTAGAACTTCATTATAATGTAGTATAGAACTCCATTATGATGTCATAATGTAAAACTGCATGATGATGTCATAATCTATTCATAGCAGGTAATAGAATTTACAACTCCATTATGATGTCACAATCTAGTAACAACAAAAGATACAACGCAGAACAACATTATTATGTAATATAGAACTCCATTATGATGTCATAATCTAAAACTGCATTATGATGTCATAATCTATTAAGAGCAGGTGATAGAATTTACAACTCCATTATGATGTCACAATCTAGTAATAACAAAACATACAACGTAGAACAACATCATTATCTATATATCTAAAATTGAATGTATGTCTGTCTGCGTGCGTGTCTGTCTGTCTGTCTGCGTGTCTGTCTGTTTGTCCTTTATGCGCTACTACACCATTCATCCGATCGCCATGAAACTTTGGGAAGTTGTTGAGTACACTCCTGGGAAGATTATAGGCATAGTACAACTATCCTACGATAAATGGCGCGCGCGCGAGCGTCGTCGAAAGTTACGACCCCCCACGTAGATCGAATAAGTAAGCCACCTGCTATTGTGATGTCATCACTGCCATTGTGATGTCATCAACATCGGACGCCCTTGAACATGCCCCAACATGTTCTATAAAGCTGCATTGTGATGTCATTAAGGCTCTATTATGACACGTACAGCACGCCAGCCATTTACAGTCAGTCTCCATTGGAGTTGGAAGTGGGTAAACAAGTACTAGGATATCTTCCTAAGAAGCCACAGCAGCCGGATAAATTGTATGTTCCACCCAACGGCTATTTTATTCAGCCCGCAAGGGGGAAGCAGCGGCCTACAAAATCTCATTCAGGTAGGTAGGTTCAGTTCTTGGAGGTTGGGGAATGCTTATGGGCAAGGCCTTATGTCTCATCCCAACTCGATTATTCAATTCTAAGCGCAAAAGAATTAGCGTCCAAATTTTATGTACGGAATTTAATTCTCTCACTTCCCAATTTCATAGAAACTTGAAATTTGGCATGAGCATTGATTATGTCATAAATGGGAAAAGCTAATCGGTCCCAACTTGATTATTCAATTCAAAGCGCCAAAGAATTAGCGTTCAAATTTTACGTACGGAATCTAATTCTCTCATTTTCTGATGTCATAGATAGATAGATAGATAGATAGATAGACTGTATGCAATAACCCTGATAGATAGATAGATAGATAGATAGATAGATAGATAGACTGTATGCAATGACACGTACAGCTTGGAACCATAAATACTAGAGCACGCCAGCCATTTACAGTCAGTCTCCATTGGAGTTGGAAGTGGGCAAACATGTACTAGGCTATCTTCCCAAGAAGCCACAGCAGCCAGATAAATTGGATGTTCCACACAACGGCTATTTTATTCAGCCTGCAAGGGGGAAGCAGCGGCCTACAAAGCTTATTGGTCGCTGCTGCCGTCATTTTTAAAAAAGGTACGCTCAGTTCTTTCATGGAGTACAATGTTTAGTGGAGAACTCGCTTATTGGATACAATGTTGCGAGCTGGGCAAAACCCCTAGAATAATCCACGGCACACAGGCAGACAAGCAAAGTGTAAATAACTGGATTGGATAGCTGCGCTAAAATTCTTGCTTGGTTGCTATTTCTTATTCTGCTGAGGTAACATAAAAGCTGTGCTGTGATTGGTTGTTATTTCCTATACCCCTGAGGTAAAATAAAAGCTGCACTGTGATTGGTTGCTATTTCTTATACTGCTGAGGTAACATGAAAGCTGCTGTGCTGTGATTGGTTGTTATATATTATACCGCTGAGGTAACTTGAAAGCTACGCTTTGATTGGTTGTTATCTAGATATATAAAAACGAATGTATGTATGTATGTATGTCTGTCTTCGCAGCAACGCGCGACGGGTACGCTAGTGTAATATAAAACTCCATTATGATGTCATAATGTGAAACTGCATTATGACGTCATAATCTATTCATAGTAGGGGATAGGATTTACAACTCCATTATGATGTCACAATCTAGTAATTACAAAAGATAGAATGTAGAACTTCATTATAATGTAGTATAGAACTGCATTATGATGTCCTAATGTAAAACTGCATTATGATGTCATAATCTATTCATAGCAGGTAATAGAATTTACAACTCCATTATGATGTCACAATCTAGTAACAACAAAAGATACAACGCAGAACAACATTATTATGTAATATAGAACTCCATTATGATGTCATAATCTAAAACTGCATTATGATGTCATAATCTATTAAGAGCAGGTGATAGAATTTACAACTCCATTATGATGTCACAATCTAGTAATAACAAAAGATGCAATGTAGAACGTCATTAAAATGTAGTATAGAACTCCATTATGATGTCATAATGTAATGTAAAACTGCATTATGATGTCAGAATCTATTAATTGTAGGGGATAGAATTTACAACTCCATTATTATGTCACAATCTAGTAATAGCAAAAGATACAACGTACAACGTAATTATAATGTAATATACAGCTCCATTATGTCATAATGTGAAACTGCATTATGCCGTCTTAATCTATTCATAGTAGGGGATAGGATTTACAACTCCATTATGATGTCACAATCTAGTAATAACAAAAGATACAATGTAGAACAACATAATTCTGTAATATAGAACTCCATTATGATGTCATAATGTATTCATAGTAGGGGATAGAATTTACAACTCCATTATGATGTCACAATCTAGTAATAACAAAAGATACAATGTAGAACTTCATTATAATGCTATATAGAACTCCATTATGATGTCATAATCTACTCATAGTAGGGGGTAGAACTTTAAACTCCATTATGATGTCACAATCTAGTAATAACAAAAGATACAATGTAGAACTTCATTATAATGTAGTATAGAGCTCCATTATGATGTCATAATGTAAAACTGCATGATGATGTCATAATCTATTCATAGCAGGTAATAGAATTTACAACTCCATTATGATGTCACAATCTAGTAATAACAAAAGATGCAACGTAGAAAAACATTATTATGTAATATAGAACTCCATTATGATGTCATAATCTATTCATGGTAGGGGATAGTATTTAAAACTCCATTATGATGTCACAAATTAGTAATAAAAGATACAACGTAGATCTTCATCATAATTTAATATAGAACTCCATTATGATGTCATAATGTGATGTAAAACTGCATTATGATGTCATAATCTATTCATGGTAGGGGATAGAATTTACAACTCCATTATCATGTCACAATCTAGTGGTAACAAAAGATACTACGTAGAACATTATTATGTAATATAGAACTCCATTATGATGTCATAATGTAAAACTGCATTATGATGTCATAATGTATTTGTAGTAGGGAGTAGAATTTACAACTCCATCATGATCTCACAATCTAGTAATAACAAAAGATACAATGAAGAACTTCATTATAATTTAGTATAGAACTACATTATGTTGTCATAATGTTATGTAAAACTGCTTTATGATGTCATAATCTATTCATGGTAGGAGATAGTATTTAAAACTCCATTATGATGTCACTAATTAGTAGTAACAAAAGATACAACGTAGAACAACATTATTATGTAATATAGAACTCCATTATGATGTCATAATGTAAAACTGCATTATGATGTCATAATCTATTCATAGCAGGTAATAGAGTTTACAACTCCATTATGATGTCACAATCTAGTAATAACAAAAGATAGAATGTAGAACTTCATTATAATGTAGTATAGAACTGCATTATAATGTCATAATGTAAAACTGCATTATAATGTCATAATCTATTCATAGCAGGTAATAGAATTTACAACTCCATTATGATGTCACAATCTAGTAATAACAAAACATACAATATAGAACATTATTATGTAATATAGAATTCCATTATGATGTCATAATGCAAAACTGCATTATGATGTCATAATGTATTCATAGGGGATAGAATTTACAACTCCATTATGATGTCACAATCTAGTAATAACAAAACATACAACATAGAACAACATCATTATGTAATATAGAACTCCATTATGATGTCATAATGTGAAACTGCATTATGACGTCATAATCTATTCATAGTAAGTGATAGGATTTGCAACTCCATTATGATGTCACAATCTAGAAATAACAAAAGATACAATGTAGAACATTATTATGTAAGATAGAACTCCATTGTGATGTCATAATGTAATGTAAAACTGCATTATGATGTCATAATTTATTCATGGTAGGGGGTAGACTTTACAACTCCATTATGATGTCACAATCTAGTAATATTAAAAGATACAATATAGAAAAACATTATGTAATATAGAACTCCATTATGATGTCATAATGTAAAACTGCATTATGATGTCATGATGTATTTATGGTAGGGGATAGAATTTACAACTCCATTATGATGTCACAATCTAGTAATAACAAAAGATAGAATGTAGAACTTCATTATAATGTAGTATAGAACTGCATTATAATGTCATAATGTAAAACTGCATTATAATGTCATAATCTATTTATAGCAGGTAATAGAATTTGCAACTCCATTATGATGTCACAATCTAGTAATAACAAAAGATACAATGTAGAACAACATTATTATGTAATATAGAATTCCATTATGATGTCATAATGCAAAACTGCATTATGATGTCATAATGTATTCATAGTGGATAGAATTTACAACTCCATTATGATGTCACAATCTAGTAATAACAAAACATACAACGTAGAACAACATCATTATGTAATATAGAACTCCATTATGATGTCATAATGTGAAACTGCATTATGACGTCATAATCTATTCATAGTAAGTGATAGGATTTGCAACTTAAAATTTACAACTCCATTATGATGTCACAATCTAGTAATAACAAAACATACAACGTAGAACAACATTAATATGTAATATAGAACTCCATTATGATGTCATAATGTGAAACTGCATTATGACGTCAAAATCTATTCATAGTAAGTGATAGGATTTGCAACTCCATTATGATGTCACAATCTAGAAATAACAAAAGATACAATGTAGAACATTATTATGTAAGATAGAACTCCATTATGATGTCATAATGTAAAACTGCATTATGATGTCATGATGTATTTATGGTAGGGGATAGAATTTACAACTCCATTATGATGTCACAATCCAGTAATAGCAAAAGATAGAATGTAGAACTTCATTATAATGTAGTATAGAACTGCATTATAATGTCATAATGTAAAACTGCATTATAATGTCATAATCTATTCATAGCAGGTAATAGAATTTACAACTCCATTATGATGTCACACCCTAGTAATAACAAAAGATACAATGTAGAACAACATTATTATGTAATATAGAATTCCATTATGATGCCATAATGCAAAACTGCATTATAATGTCATAATCTATTAATGGTAGGGTATAGAATTTACAACTCCATTATGATGTCACAATCTAGTAATAACAAAAGATACAACGTAGAACAACCTTTTTATGTAATATAGAACTGCATTATGATGTCATAATCTAAAACTGCATTATGATGTCATAATCTATTAATAGCAGGTGATAGAATTTACAACTCCATTATGATGTCACAATCTAGTAATAACAAAACATACAATGTAGAACTTCATTATAATGTAGTATAGAACTCCATTATGATGTCATAATGTAAAACTGCATGATGATGTCATAATCTATTCATAGCAGGTAATAGAATTTACAACTCCATTATGATGTCACAATCTAGTAACAACAAAAGATACAACGCAGAACAACATTATTATGTAATATACAACTCCATTATGATGTCACAATCTAGTAATAACAAAACATACAACGTAGAACAACATCATTATCTATATATATAAAATTGAATGTATGTCTGTCTGCGTGCGTGCGTGTCTGTCTGTCTGCGTGTCTGTCTGTTTGTCCTTTATGCGCTACTACTCCATTCATCCGATCGCCATGAAACTTTGGGAAGTTGTTGAATACACTCCTGGGAAGATTATAGGCATAGTACAACTATCCTACGATAAATGGCGCGCGCGCGAGCGTCGTCGAAAGTTACGACCCCCCACGTAGATCGAATAAGTAAGCCACCTGCTATTGTGATGTCATCACTGCCATTGTGATGTCATCAACATCGGACGCCCTTGAACATGCCCCAACATGTTCTATAAAGCTGCATTGTGATGTCATTAAGGCTCTATTATGACACGTACAGCACGCCAGCCATTTACAGTCAGTCTCCATTGGAGTTGGAAGTGGGTAAACAAGTACTAGGATATCTTCCTAAGAAGCCACAGCAGCCGGATAAATTGTATGTTCCACCCAACGGCTATTTTATTCAGCCCGCAAGGGGGAAGCAGCGGCCTACAAAATCTCATTCAGGTAGGTAGGTTCAGTTCTTGGAGGTTGGGGAATGCTTATGGGCAAGGCCTTATGTCTCATCCCAACTCGATTATTCAATTCTAAGCGCAAAAGAATTAGCGTCCAAATTTTATGTACGGAATTTAATTCTCTCACTTCCCAATTTCATAGAAACTTGAAATTTGGCATGAGCATTGATTATGTCATAAATGGGAAAAGCTAATCGGTCCCAACTTGATTATTCAATTCAAAGCGCCAAAGAATTAGCGTTCAAATTTTACGTACGGAATCTAATTCTCTCATTTTCTGATGTCATAGATAGATAGATAGATAGACTGTATGCAATAACCCTGATAGACAGATAGATAGATAGATAGATAGATAGATAGATAGACTGACTGTATGCAATGACACGTACAGCTTGGAACCATAAATACTAGAGCACGCCAGCCATTTACAGTCAGTCTCCATTGGAGTTGGAAGTGGGCAAACATGTACTAGGCTATCTTCCCAAGAAGCCACAGCAGCCAGATAAATTGGATGTTCCACACAACGGCTATTTTATTCAGCCTGCAAGGGGGAAACAGCGGCCTACAAAGCTTATTGGTCGCTGCTGCCGTCATTTTTAAAAAAGGTACGCTCAGTTCTTTCATGGAGAACAATGTTTAGTGGAGAACTCGCTTATTGGATACAATGTTGCGAGCTGGGCAAAACCCCTAGAATAATCCACGGCACACAGGCAGACAAGCAAAGTGTAAATAACTGGATTGGATAGCTGCGCTAAAATTCTTGCTTGGTTGCTATTTCTTATACTGCTGAGGTAACATAAAAGCTGTGATGTGATTGGTTGTTATTTCCTATACCCCTGAGGTAAAATAAAAGCTGCACTGTGATTGGTTGCTATTTCTTATACTGCTGAGGTAACATGAAAGCTGCTGTGCTGTGATTGGTTGTTATATATTATACCGCTGAGGTAACTTGAAAGCTACGCTTTGATTGGTTGTTATCTAGATATATAAAAACGAATGTATGTATGTATGTATGTCTGTCTTCGCAGCAACGCGCGACGGGTACGCTAGTGTAATATAAAACTCCATTATGATGTCATAATGTGAAACTGCATTATGACGTCATAATCTATTCATAGTAGGGGATAGGATTTACAACTCCATTATGATGTCACAATCTAGTAATTACAAAAGATAGAATGTAGAACTTCATTATAATGTAGTATAGAACTGCATTATGATGTCCTAATGTAAAACTGCATTATGATGTCATAATCTATTCATAGCAGGTAATAGAATTTACAACTCCGTTATGATGTCACAATTTAGTAATAACAAAAGATACAATGTAGAACAACATTATTATGTAATATAGAACTCCATTGTGATGTCATAAAGTAAAACTGCATTATGATGTCATAATGTACTTATGGTAGGGGATAGAATTTACAACTCCATTATGATGTCATAATTTAAAACTGCATTATGATGTCATAATGTATTCATAGGGGATAGAGTTTACAACTCCATTATGATGTCACAATCTAGTAATAACAAAACATACAACGTAGAACAACATCATTATATAATATAGAACTCCATTATGATGTCATAATGTAAAAACTGCATTATGACGTGATAATCTATTCATAGTAGGGGATAGGATTTACAACTCCATTAAGATGTCACAATCTAGTAATAACAAAAGATACAATGTAGAACAACATTATTATGTAATATAGAACTCCATTGTGATGTCATAAAGTAAAACTGCATTATGATGTCATAATCTATTCATGGTAGGGGATAGAATTTACAACTCCATGATGATGTCTTAATCTAGTAATAACAAAAGATACAATGTAGAACTTCATTATAATGTAGTATAGAACTCCATTATGATGTCATAATGTGAAACTGCATTATGACGTCATAATCTATTCATAGTAGGTGATAGGATTTACAACTCCATTATGATGTCACAATCTAGTAATAACAAAAGATACAATGTAGAACTTAATTATATTGTACTATAGAACTCCATTATGATGTCATAATGTAAAACTGCATTATGATGTCATAATCTATTCATGGTAGGGGATAGTATTTAAAACTTCATTATGATGTCAGAAATTAGTAGTAAGAAAAGATACAACGTAGAGCAACATTATTATCTATATATATAAAATTGAATGTATGTCTGTCTGCGTGCGTGCGTGTCTGCGTGTCTGCGTGTCTGCGTGTCTGTTTGTCCTTTATGCGCTACTACACCATTCATCCGATCGCCATGAAACTTTGGGAAGTTGTTAAGTACACTCCTGGGAAGATTATAGGCATAGTACAAATATCCTACGATAAATGGCGCGCGCGCGAGCGTCGTCGAAAGTTACACCCCTCCCCACGTAGATCGAATAAGTAAGCCACCTGCTATTGCGACCACTGAGGTTTTGTAGGCCGCTGCTTCCCCCTTGCAGGCTGAATAAAATAGCCGTTGTGTGGAACATCCAATTTATCCGGCTGCTGTGGCTTCTTGGGAAGATAGCCTAGTACATGTTTGCCCACTTCCAACTCCAATGGAGACTGACTGTAAATGGCTGGCGTGCTCTAGTATTTATGGTTTCAAGCTGTACGTGTCATTGCATACAGTCTATCTATCTATCTATCTATCTATCTATCTATCTATCTATCTATCTATCTCCATATCTATCTATCAGGGTTGTTGCATACAGTCTATCTATCTATCTATCTATCTATCTATCTATCTATCTATCTATCTATGACATCAGGAAATGAGAGAATTAGATTCCGTACGTAAAATTTGAACGCTAATTCTTTGGCGCTTTGAATTGAATAATCGAGTTGGGACCCATTAACTTTTCCTATTTATGACATAATCAATGCTCGTGGCAAATTTCAAGTTTCTATGACATTGGGAAGTGAGAGAATTAAGTTGGGATGAGACATAAGGCCTTGCCCATAAGCATTCCCCAACCTCCAAGAACTGAACCTACCTACCTGAATGAGATTTTGTAGGCCGCTGCTTCCCCCTTGCGGGCTGAATAAAATAGCCGTTGGGTGGAACATACAATTTATCCGGCTGGTGTGGCTTCTTGGGAAGATAGCCTAGTACTTGTTTACCCACTTCCAACTCCAATGGTAATTGGCTGGCGTGCTCTAGTGGTTCCAAGCTGTACGTGTCATAATAGAGCCTTAATGACATCACAATGCAGCTTTATAGAACATGTTGGGGCATGTTCAAGGGCGTCCGATGTTGATGACATCAGTGATGACATCACAATAGCAGGTGGCTTACTTATTCGATCTACGTGGGGGGGGGGGTGTAACTTTCGGCGACGCTCGCGCGCGCGCCATTTATCGTAGGATATTTGTACTATGCCTATAATCTTCCCAGGAGTGTACTTAACAACTTCCCAAAGTTTCATGGCGATCGGATGAATGGTGTAGTAGCGCATAAAGGACAAACAGACACGCAGACACGCACGCACGCAGACAGACATACATTCAATTTTATATATATAGACTAGCGTACCCGTCGCGCGTTGCTGCGAAGACAGACAGACATACATACATTCGTTTTTATATATCTAGATGACGGCAGCAGCGACCACTGAGGTTTTGTAGGCCGCTGCTTCCCCCTTGCAGGCTGAATAAAATAGCCGTTGTGTGGAACATCCAATTTATCTGGCTGCTGTGGCTTCTTGGGAAGATAGCCTAGTACATGTTTGCCCACTTCCAACTCCAATGGAGACTGACTGTAAATGGCTGGCGTGCTCTAGTATTTATGGTTCCAAGCTGTACGTGTCATTGCATACAGTCTGTCTATCTATCTATCTATCTATCTGGGTTATTGCATACAGTCTATCTATCTATCTACCTATCTATGACATCAGGAAATGAGAGAATTAGATTCCGTACGTAAAATTTGAACGCTAATTCTTTGGCGCTTTGAATTGAATAATCGAGTTGGGACCCATTAACTTTTCCTATTTATGACATAATCAATGCTCGAGCCAAATTTCAAGTTTCTATGACATTGGGAAATGAGAGAATTAAATTCCGTACATAAAATTTGGACGCTAATTCTTTTGCGCTTAGAATTGAATAATCGAGTTGGGATGAGACATAAGGCCTTGCCCATAAGCATTCCCCAACCTCCAAGAACTGAACCTACCTACCTGAATGAGATTTTGTAGGCCGCTGCTTCCCCCTTGCGGGCTGAATAAAATAGCCGTTGGGTGGAACATACAATTTATCCGGCTGCTGTGGCTTCTTAGGAAGATATCCTAGTACTTGTTTACCCACTTCCAACTCCAATGGTAATTGGCTGGCGTGCTCTAGTGGTTCCAAGCTGTACGTGTCATAATAGAGCCTTAATGACATCACAATGCAGCTTATGAGAACATGTTGGGGCATGTTCGCGCGTTGCTGCGAAGACAGACATACATACATACTACGTTTTTATATATCTAGATGACGGCAGCAGCGACCACTGAGGTTTACCGCTGGGGTATGTCACTCTTATTACTAATGGGGGGAGTGTCACTATTATTACTGCTGTGGGATGTCACTATTATCGCTGGGGTGAAGGTGTCACTATTACCGCTGGGGTATGTGTACATGTGGCAGAAATGGGCAGGGCTCTTTCAGAATAGACCGGGTGCAGATTTTGACTGCTTTTTAGATGCGGAAATGCTGCAGAATTTTCCACAGAAATCTCCGCTGAGCACATTCTGCAGTATTTCCGCGTCCAAAAAGCAGTCAGAATCTGCACCCGGTCTATTCTGAAACAGCCTTGTCCTTTTTAGAACGACGGGGGTAAAATCATACGTTGTGATAAGCCCCGCCCCCTGACGTGTTGGCACTTTGCGATACATAAGTGGGTTTTGGGTTGTAGTTTGGGCACTCGGTCCCTAAAAGGTTCGCCATCACTGGCCTAGTACATGTTTGCCCACTTCCAACTTCAATGGAGACTGACTGTAAATGGCTGGCGTGCTCTAGTATTTATGGTTTCAAGCTGTACGTGTCGTTGCATACAGTCTATCTATCTATCTATCTATCTATCTATCTATCTATCTATCAGGGTTATTGCATACAGTCTATCTATCTATCTATCTATCTATCTATCTATCTATCTATCTATCTATGACATCAGGAAATGAGAGAATTAGATTTTGTAGGCCGCTGCTTCCCCCTTGCGGGCTGAATAAAATAGCCGTTGGGTGGAACATACAATTTATCCGGCTGCTGTGGCTTCTTAGGAAGATATCCTAGTACTTGTTTACCCACTTCCAACTCCAATGGTAATTGGCTGGCGTGCTCTAGTGGTTCCAAGCTGTACGTGTCATAATAGAGCCTTAATGACATCACAATGCAGCTTTATAGAACATGTTGGGGCATGTTCAAGGGCGTCCGATGTTGATGACATCAGTGATGACATCACAATAGCAGGTGGCTTACTTATTCGATCTACGTGGGGGGGGGGGGGCGTAACTTTCGACGACGCTCGCGCGCCATTTATCGTAGGATATTTGTACTATGCCTATAATCTTCCCAGGAGTGTACTCAACAACTTCCCAAAGTTTCATGGCGATCGGATGAATGGTGTAGTAGCGCATAAAGGACAAACACGCACGCAGACACGCACGCATGCAGACAGACATACATTCAATTTTATATATATAGATAAAAGTCCATTATGATGTCATAATGTAAAACTGCATTATGATGTCATAATGTATTTATAGTAGGGGATAGAGTTTACAACTCCATTATGATGTCATAATGTAATATAAAACTGCATTATGATGTCATAATCTATTCATGGTAGGGGATAGAATTTACAACTCCATTATGATGTCACAATCTAGTAATAACAAAAGATATAACGTAGAACAACATTATTATGTAATATAGAACTCCAGTATGATGTCATAATTTGAAACTGCATGATGATGTCATAATCTATTCATAGCAGGTAATAGAGTTTACAACTCCATTATGATGTCACAATCTAGTAATAACAAAAGATACAATGTAGAACTTCATTATAATGTAGTATAGAACTCCATTATGATGTCATAATGTAAAAATGCATGATGATGTCATAATCTATTTATGGTAGGGGATAGTATTTAAAACTCCATTATGATGTCACAAATTAGTAATAACAAAAGATACAATGTAGATCTTCATTATAATGTAACTAGCGTACCCGTCGCGCGTTGCTGCGAAGACAGACATACATACATACATTCGTTTTTATATATCTAGATGACGGCAGCAGCGACCACTGAGGTTTTGTAGGCCGCTGCTTCCCCCTTGCAGGCTGAATAAAATAGCCGTTGTGTGGAACATCCAATTTATCCGGCTGCTGTGGCTTCTTGGGAAGATAGCCTAGTACATGTTTGCCCACTTCCAACTCCAATGGAGACTGACTGTAAATGGCTGGCGTGCTCTAGTATTTATGGTTTCAAGCTGTACGTGTCATTGCATACAGTCTATCTATCTATCTATCTATCTATCTATCTATCTATCTATCTCCATATCTATCTATCAGGGTTATTGCATACAGTCTATCTATCTATCTATCTATCTATCTATCTATCTATCTATCTATCTATCTATCTGTGACATCAGGAAATGAGAGAATTAGATTCCGTACGTAAAATTTGAACGCTAATTCTTTGGCGCTTTGAATTGAATAATCGAGTTGGGACCCATTAACTTTTCCTATTTATGACATAATCAATGCTCGTGGCAAATTTCAAGTTTCTATGACATTGGGAAGTGAGAGAATTAAGTTGGGATGAGACATAAGGCCTTGCCCATAAGCATTCCCCAACCTCCAAGAACTGAACCTACCTACCTGAATGAGATTTTGTAGGCCGCTGCTTCCCCCTTGCGGGCTGAATAAAATAGCCGTTGGGTGGAACATACAATTTATCCGGCTGCTGTGGCTTCTTGGGAAGATAGCCTAGTACTTGTTTACCCACTTCCAACTCCAATGGTAATTGGCTGGCGTGCTCTAGTGGTTCCAAGCTGTACGTGTCATAATAGAGCCTTAATGACATCACAATGCAGCTTTATAGAACATGTTGGGGCATGTTCAAGGGCGTCCGATGTTGATGACATCAGTGATGACATCACAATAGCAGGTGGCTTACTTATTCGATCTACGTGGGGGGGGGGGTGTAACTTTCGACGACGCTCGCGCGGGCGCCATTTGTCGTAGGATATTTGTACTATGCCTATAATCTTCCCAGGAGTGTACTTAACAACTTCCCAAAGTTTCATGGCGATCGGATGAATGGTGTAGTAGCGCATAAAGGACAAACAGACACGCAGACACGCACGCACGCAGACAGTCATACATTCAATTTTATATATATAGACTAGCGTACCCGTCGCGCGTTGCTGCGAAGACAGACATACATACATACATTCGTTTTTATATATCTAGATGACGGCAGCAGCGACCACTGAGGTTTTGTAGGCCGCTGCTTCCCCCTTGCAGGCTGAATAAAATAGCCGTTGTGTGGAACATCCAATTTATCCGGCTGCTGTGGCTTCTTGGGAAGATAGCCTAGTACATGTTTGCCCACTTCCAACTCCAATGGAGACTGACTGTAAATGGCTGGCGTGCTCTAGTATTTATGGTTTCAAGCTGTACGTGTCATTGCATACAGTCTATCTATCTATCTATCTATCTATCTATCTATCTATCTATCTATCTATCTATCTATCTATCTATCTATCTCCATATCTATCTATCAGGGTTATTGCATACAGTCTATCTATCTATCTATCTATCTATCTATCTATGACATCAGGAAATGAGAGAATTAGATTCCGTACGTAAAATTTGAACGCTAATTCTTTGGCGCTTTGAATTGAATAATCGAGTTGGGACCCATTAACTTTTCCTATTTATGACATAATCAATGCTCGTGCCAATTTTAAGTTTCTATGACATTGGGAAGTGAGAGAATTAAGTTGGGATGAGACATAAGGCCTTGCCCATAAGCATTCCCCAACCTCCAAGAACTGAACCTACCTACCTGAATGAGATTTTGTAGGCCGCTGCTTCCCCCTTGCGGGCTGAATAAAATAGCCGTTGGGTGGAACATACAATTTATCCGGCTGCTGTGGCTTCTTAGGAAGATATCTTAGTACTTGTTTACCCACTTCCAACTCCAATGGTAATTGGCTGGCGTGCTCTAGTGGTTCCAAGCTGTACGTGTCATAATACAGCCTTAATGACATCACAATGCAGCTTTATAGAACATGTTGGGGCATGTTCAGGGGCGTCCGATGTTGATGACATCAGTGATGACATCACAATAGCAGGTGGCTTACTTATTCGATCTACGTAGGGGGGGGGCGTAACTTTCGACGACGCTCGCGCGCCATTTTATCGTAGGATATTTGTACTATGCCTATAATCTTCCCAGGAGTGTACTTAACAACTTCCCAAATTTTCATGGCGATCGGATGAATGGAGTAGTAGCGCATAATGGACAAACAGACACGCACGCAGACACGCACGCACGCAGACAGACATACATTCAATTTTATATATATAGATATAGAACTCCATTATGATGTCATAATGTAATGTAAAACTGCATTATGATGTCATAATCTATTCATGGTAAGGGATAGAATTTACAACTCTATTATGATGTCACAATCTAGTAGTAACAAAGGATACAATGTAGAACAACATTATTATGTAATATAGAACTCCATTATGATGTCATAATGTAAAACTGCATTATGATGTCATAATGTATTTATAGTAGGGGATAGAATTTGCAACACCATTATGATGTCACAATCTAGTAATAACAAGAGATGCAATGTAGAACTTCATTATAATGTAGTATAGAACTCCATTAACATGTCATAATGTAATGTAAAACTGCAATATGATGTCATAATCTATTAATCGTAGGGGATAGAATTTACAACTCCATTATGATGTCACAATGTATTAATAACAAGATACAACATACAACTTATTTATAATGTAAAATAGAACTCCATTATGATGTCATAATGTAAAACTGCATTATGATGTCATAATCTATTCATAGCAGGTGATAGAATTTACAACTCCATTATGATGTGACAATTTAGTAATAACAAACGATACAATGTAGAACTTCTTTATAATGTAGTATAGAACTCCATTATGATGTCATAATGTAATGTAAAACTGCATTATGATGTCATAATCTATTTATGGTAGGGGATAGAATTTACAACTCCATTATGATCTCTTAATCTAGTAATAACAAAAGATAGAATGTAGAACTTCATTATAATGTAGTCTAGAACTGCTTTATAATGTCATAATTAGAGATGAGCGAGCGTACTCGGAAAAGCACTACTCGCTCGAGTAATTTGCTTTATCCGAGTATCGCTGTGCTCGTCCCTGAAGATTCGGGTGCCGGCACGGAGCGGGGAGCAGCAGGGGAGAGCGGGGAGGAACGGAGGTAAGATCTTTTTTCTCCCTCTCTCCCACCCGCTCTCCCCTGCCCCCCGCTGCGACTCACCTGTCAGCCGCAGCGGCACCCGAATCTTCAGGGACGAGCACAGCGATACTCGAATAAAGCAAATTACTCGAGCGAGTAGTGCTTTTCCGAGTACGCTCGCTCATCTCTAGTCATAATGTAAAACTGCATTATAATGTCATAATCTATTCATAGCAGGTAATAGAATTTACAACTCCATTATGATGTCACAATCTAGTGATAACAAAAGATACAATGTAGAACAACATTATTATGTAATATAGAATTCCATTATGATGTCATAATGCAAAACTGCATTATGATGTCATAATCTATTCATGGTAGGGGATAGAATTTACAACTCCATTATGATCTCTTAATCTAGTAATAACAAAAGATACAATGTAGAACTTCATTATAATGTAGTATAGAACTGCATTATGATGTCATATTGTAAAACTGCATTATGATGTCATAATGTATTTATGGTAGGGGATAGAATTTTCAACTCCATTATGATGTCATAATTTAAAACTGCATTATGATGTCATAATGTATTCATAATAAGGGATATAATTTACAACACCATTATGATGTCACAATCTAGTAATAACAAAAGATACAATGTAGAACAACATTATTATGTAATATAGAACTCTATTATGATGTCATAATGTAAAAGTGCATTATGATGTCATAATGTATTTATAGTAGGGGATAGAATTTACAACTCAATTGTCATGTCACAATCTAGTAATAACAGAAAAGACAATGTAGAACTTCATTATAATTTAGTATAGAACTCTGTTATGATGTCATAATGTAATGTAAAACTGTATTATGATGTCATAATCTATTCATGGCAGAGGATAGAATTTACAACTCCATTATGATGTGACTATCTAGTAATAAAAAAAGATACAACGTAGAACAACATTTTTATTTAATATAGAACACCATTATGATGTCATAATGTGAAACTACATTATGATGTCATAATCTATTCATGGTAGGGGATAGAATCTACAACTCCATTATGTCACAATCTAATAATAATAAAAGATACAAAGTAGAAAAACATTATGTAATATAGAACTTCATTATGATGTCATAATGTGAAACTGCATTATGACATCATAATCTATTCATAGTAGGGGATAGCATTTACAACTGCATTATGATGTCACAATCTAGTAATAACAAAAGATACAATGTAGAAATCCATTATATTTTAGTATAGAACTCTATTATGATGTCGTAATGTAAAACTGCATTAGGATGTCATAATCTATTCATGGTAGGGGATCAAATTTACAATATCATTATGATGTCACAATCTAGTAATAACAAAAGATACAATGTAGAACAGCCTTTTTATGTAATATAGAACTCATTATGATGTCATAATGTGAAACTTCATTATGATGTCATAATGTATTTATAGTAGGGGGTAGAATTTACAACTCCATTATGATGTCACAATCTAGTAATAACAAAAGATACAATGTAGAACTTCATTATAATTTAGTATAGAACTCTGTTATGATGTCATAACGTAATGTAAAACTGCATTATGATGTCATAATCTATTCATGGTAGGGGATAGAATTTACAACTCCATTATGATGTCACAATCTTGTATTAGCAAAAGATACAATGTAGAACTTCATTATAATGTAGTATAGAACTCTATTTTGATGTCGTAATGTACAACTGCATTATGATGTCATAATCTATTCATAGCAGGTAATAGAATTTACAACTCCATTATGATGTCAGAATCTAGTAATAACAAAAGATACAACGTAGAACAACATTATTATGTAATATAGAACTCCATTATGATGTCATAATGTGAAACTGCATTATGACGTAATAATGTATTCATAGTATGGGATAGGATTTACAACTCCATTATGATGTCAGAATCTAGTAATAACAAAAGATACAATGTAGAAAAACATTATTATGTAATATAGAACGCCATTATGATGTCATAATGTGAAACTGCATTATGATGTCATAATGTATTTATTGTAGGGGATAGGATTTACAACTCCATTATGATGTCAGAATCTAGTAATAACAGAAGATACTTTGTAGAACTTCATTATAATGTAGTATAGAACTCAATTATGATGTCATAATGTAAAACTGCATTATGATGTCATAATCTATTCATAGCAGGTAATAGAATTTACAACTCCATTATGATGTCACAATCTAGTAATAACAAAAGATACAACGTAGAACAACATTATTATGTAATATAGAACTCTATTATGATGTCATAATGTAAAACTGCATTATGATGTCATAATGTATTTATAGTAGGGGGTAGAATTTACAACTCCATTATGATGTCACAATCTAGTAATAACAAAAGATACAATGTAGAACTTCATTATAATTTAGTATACAGTCGTCACTGGGACAGGTGGGGTCCTTTAAATGAAATACAATTTCACTGTGAAAGTACCCCAGAAATATTAGATTAGATAATCTGTTCTATTATTAAAATATAACTTTTATTATAGGACTTTATTTAAAATACACTAAATCACACCACCAAATGGCCCAGCACACATCAGAAAACTAGACGAACATAAACATACAAACACCCAAAGAACATACAGGACAGGGGATAGGTATATCACCTTATCGTGGTGATCCGCTATACCGATGTTAATTACCGTTCCCTTAATAGATTTACAGGTACGGTTATATTGCTATTTATACAGTGGTAAGAACGGTATAAATTTTATTTCAGAAGGCTAAGGATGATAGACAAATAATATTTAATCGACGTGTTTCTACGGCCCTGATGTAATAAGTGAGCCGATTCATCAGGATCAAGACAAATAGCCTCTGTCTTTTGTACTCAAATGCCCCAAATGAAGAATGGTAATCTAATATTTCTGGGGTACTTTCACAGTGAAATTATAATTTAGTATAGAACTATATTAGGATGTCATAATGTAATGTAAAACTGCATTATGATGTCATAATCTATTCATGGTAGGGGATAGTATTTAAAACTGCATTATGATGTCACAAATTAGTAATAACAAAAGATGCAACGTAGAACTTCATTATATTGTAATATAGAGCTCCATTATGATGTCATCATGTAATGTAAAACTGCATTATGATGTCATAATCTATTCATGGTAGGGGATAGAATTTACAACTCCATTATGATGTCACAATCTAGTACTATTAAAGGATACAACGTAGAACAACATTATTATGTAATATAGAACTCCATTATGATGTCATAATGTAAAACTGCATTATGATGTCATCATGTATTTATAGTAGGGGATAGAATTTACAACTGCATTATGATGTCACAATCTAGTAATAACAAAAGATACAACATAGAACAACATTATTATGTAATATAGAACTCCATTATGATGTCATAATATTAAACTGCATTATGACGTCATAATGTATTCATAGTAGGGGATAGAATTTACAACACCATTATGATGTCAGAATATAGTAATAACAAAAGATGTAATGTAGAACTTCATTATAATGTAGTATAGAACTCTATTATGATGTCATAATGTAAAACTGCATTATGATGTCATAATGTGAAACTGCATTATGATGTCATAATGTATTTATTGTAGGGGATAGGATTTACAACTCCATTATGATGTCACAATCTAGTAATAACAGAAGATACTTTGTAGAACTCATTATAATGTAGTATAGAACTCCATTATGATGTCATAATGTAAAACTGCATTATGATGTCATAATCTATTCATAGCAGGTAATAGAATTTACAACTCCATTATGATGTCACAATCTAGTAATAACAAAAGATACAACGTAGAACAACATTATTATGTAATATAGAACTCTATTATGATGTCATAATGTAAAACTGCATTATGATGTCATAATGTATTTATAGTAGGGGGTAGAATTTACAACTCCATTATGATGTCACAATCTAGTAATAACAAAAGATACAATGTAGAACTTCATTATAATTTAGTATACAGTCGTCACTGGGACAGGTGGGGTCCTTTAAATGAAATACAATTTCACTGTGAAAGTACCCCAGAAATATTAGATTAGATAATCTGTTCTATTATTAAAATATAACTTTTATTATAGGACTTTATTTAAAATACACTAAATCACACCACCAAATGGCCCAGCACACATCAGAAAACTAGACGAACATAAACATACAAACACCCAAAGAACATACAGGACAGGGGATAGGTATATCACCTTATCGTGGTGATCCGCTATACCGATGTTAATTACCGTTCCCTTAATAGATTTACAGGTACGGTTATATTGCTATTTATACAGTGGTAAGAACGGTATAAATTTTATTTCAGAAGGCTAAGGATGATAGACAAATAATATTTAATCGACGTGTTTCTACGGCCCTGATGTAATAAGTGAGCCGATTCATCAGGATCAAGACAAATAGCCTCTGTCTTTTGTACTCAAATGCCCCAAATGAAGAATGGTAATCTAATATTTCTGGGGTACTTTCACAGTGAAATTATAATTTAGTATAGAACTATATTAGGATGTCATAATGTAATGTAAAACTGCATTATGATGTCATAATCTATTCATGGTAGGGGATAGTATTTAAAACTGCATTATGATGTCACAAATTAGTAATAACAAAAGATGCAACGTAGAACTTCATTATATTGTAATATAGAGCTCCATTATGATGTCATCATGTAATGTAAAACTGCATTATGATGTCATAATCTATTCATGGTAGGGGATAGAATTTACAACTCCATTATGATGTCACAATCTAGTACTATTAAAGGATACAACGTAGAACAACATTATTATGTAATATAGAACTCCATTATGATGTCATAATGTAAAACTGCATTATGATGTCATCATGTATTTATAGTAGGGGATAGAATTTACAACTGCATTATGATGTCACAATCTAGTAATAACAAAAGATACAACATAGAACAACATTATTATGTAATATAGAACTCCATTATGATGTCATAATATTAAACTGCATTATGACGTCATAATGTATTCATAGTAGGGGATAGAATTTACAACACCATTATGATGTCAGAATATAGTAATAACAAAAGATGTAATGTAGAACTTCATTATAATGTAGTATAGAACTCTATTATGATGTCATAATGTAAAACTGCATTATGATGTCATAATGTGAAACTGCATTATGATGTCATAATGTATTTATTGTAGGGGATAGGATTTACAACTCCATTATGATGTCACAATCTAGTAATAACAGAAGATACTTTGTAGAACTCATTATAATGTAGTATAGAACTCCATTATGATGTCATAATGTAAAACTGCATTATGATGTCATAATCTATTCATAGCAGGTAATAGAATTTACAACTCCATTATGATGTCACAATCTAGTAATAACAAAAGATACAACGTAGAACAACATTATTATGTAATATAGAACTCTATTATGATGTCATAATGTAAAACTGCATTATGATGTCATAATGTATTTATAGTAGGGGGTAGAATTTACAACTCCATTATGATGTCACAATCTAGTAATAACAAAAGATACAATGTAGAACTTCATTATAATTTAGTATACAGTCGTCACTGGGACAGGTGGGGTCCTTTAAATGAAATACAATTTCACTGTGAAAGTACCCCAGAAATATTAGATTAGATAATCTGTTCTATTATTAAAATATAACTTTTATTATAGGACTTTATTTAAAATACACTAAATCACACCACCAAATGGCCCAGCACACATCAGAAAACTAGACGAACATAAACATACAAACACCCAAAGAACATACAGGACAGGGGATAGGTATATCACCTTATCGTGGTGATCCGCTATACCGATGTTAATTACCGTTCCCTTAATAGATTTACAGGTACGGTTATATTGCTATTTATACAGTGGTAAGAACGGTATAAATTTTATTTCAGAAGGCTAAGGATGATAGACAAATAATATTTAATCGACGTGTTTCTACGGCCCTGATGTAATAAGTGAGCCGATTCATCAGGATCAAGACAAATAGCCTCTGTCTTTTGTACTCAAATGCCCCAAATGAAGAATGGTAATCTAATATTTCTGGGGTACTTTCACAGTGAAATTATAATTTAGTATAGAACTATATTAGGATGTCATAATGTAATGTAAAACTGCATTATGATGTCATAATCTATTCATGGTAGGGGATAGTATTTAAAACTGCATTATGATGTCACAAATTAGTAATAACAAAAGATGCAACGTAGAACTTCATTATATTGTAATATAGAGCTCCATTATGATGTCATCATGTAATGTAAAACTGCATTATGATGTCATAATCTATTCATGGTAGGGGATAGAATTTACAACTCCATTATGATGTCACAATCTAGTACTATTAAAGGATACAACGTAGAACAACATTATTATGTAATATAGAACTCCATTATGATGTCATAATGTAAAACTGCATTATGATGTCATCATGTATTTATAGTAGGGGATAGAATTTACAACTGCATTATGATGTCACAATCTAGTAATAACAAAAGATACAACATAGAACAACATTATTATGTAATATAGAACTCCATTATGATGTCATAATATTAAACTGCATTATGACATCATAATGTATTCATAGTAGGGGATAGAATTTACAACACCATTATGATGTCAGAATATAGTAATAACAAAAGATGTAATGTAGAACTTCATTATAATGTAGTATAGAACTCTATTATGATGTCATAATGTAAAACTGCATTATGATGTCATAATGTGAAACTGCATTATGATGTCATAATGTATTTATTGTAGGGGATAGGATTTACAACTCCATTATGATGTCACAATCTAGTAATAACAGAAGATACTTTGTAGAACTCATTATAATGTAGTATAGAACTCCATTATGATGTCATAATGTAAAACTGCATTATGATGTCATAATCTATTCATAGCAGGTAATAGAATTTACAACTCCATTATGATGTCACAATCTAGTAATAACAAAAGATACAACGTAGAACAACATTATTATGTAATATAGAACTCTATTATGATGTCATAATGTAAAACTGCATTATGATGTCATAATGTATTTATAGTAGGGGGTAGAATTTACAACTCCATTATGATGTCACAATCTAGTAATAACAAAAGATACAATGTTGAACTTCATTATAATTTAGTATACAGTCGTCACTGGGACAGGTGGGGTCCTTTAAATGAAATACAATTTCACTGTGAAAGTACCCCAGAAATATTAGATTAGATAATCTGTTCTATTATTAAAATATAACTTTTATTATAGGACTTTATTTAAAATACACTAAATCACACCACCAAATGGCCCAGCACACATCAGAAAACTAGACGAACATAAACATACAAACACCCAAAGAACATACAGGACAGGGGATAGGTATATCACCTTATCGTGGTGATCCGCTATACCGATGTTAATTACCGTTCCCTTAATAGATTTACAGGTACGGTTATATTGCTATTTATACAGTGGTAAGAACGGTATAAATTTTATTTCAGAAGGCTAAGGATGATAGACAAATAATATTTAATCGACGTGTTTCTACGGCCCTGATGTAATAAGTGAGCCGATTCATCAGGATCAAGACAAATAGCCTCTGTCTTTTGTACTCAAATGCCCCAAATGAAGAATGGTAATCTAATATTTCTGGGGTACTTTCACAGTGAAATTATAATTTAGTATAGAACTATATTAGGATGTCATAATGTAATGTAAAACTGCATTATGATGTCATAATCTATTCATGGTAGGGGATAGTATTTAAAACTGCATTATGATGTCACAAATTAGTAATAACAAAAGATGCAACGTAGAACTTCATTATATTGTAATATAGAGCTCCATTATGATGTCATCATGTAATGTAAAACTGCATTATGATGTCATAATCTATTCATGGTAGGGGATAGAATTTACAACTCCATTATGATGTCACAATCTAGTACTATTAAAGGATACAACGTAGAACAACATTATTATGTAATATAGAACTCCATTATGATGTCATAATGTAAAACTGCATTATGATGTCATCATGTATTTATAGTAGGGGATAGAATTTACAACTGCATTATGATGTCACAATCTAGTAATAACAAAAGATACAACATAGAACAACATTATTATGTAATATAGAACTCCATTATGATGTCATAATATTAAACTGCATTATGACGTCATAATGTATTCATAGTAGGGGATAGAATTTACAACACCATTATGATGTCAGAATATAGTAATAACAAAAGATGTAATGTAGAACTTCATTATAATGTAGTATAGAACTCTATTATGATGTCATAATGTAAAACTGCATTATGATGTCATAATGTGAAACTGCATTATGATGTCATAATGTATTTATTGTAGGGGATAGGATTTACAACTCCATTATGATGTCACAATCTAGTAATAACAGAAGATACTTTGTAGAACTCATTATAATGTAGTATAGAACTCCATTATGATGTCATAATGTAAAACTGCATTATGATGTCATAATCTATTCATAGCAGGTAATAGAATTTACAACTCCATTATGATGTCACAATCTAGTAATAACAAAAGATACAACGTAGAACAACATTATTATGTAATATAGAACTCTATTATGATGTCATAATGTAAAACTGCATTATGATGTCATAATGTATTTATAGTAGGGGGTAGAATTTACAACTCCATTATGATGTCACAATCTAGTAATAACAAAAGATACAATGTAGAACTTCATTATAATTTAGTATACAGTCGTCACTGGGACAGGTGGGGTCCTTTAAATGAAATACAATTTCACTGTGAAAGTACCCCAGAAATATTAGATTAGATAATCTGTTCTATTATTAAAATATAACTTTTATTATAGGACTTTATTTAAAATACACTAAATCACACCACCAAATGGCCCAGCACACATCAGAAAACTAGACGAACATAAACATACAAACACCCAAAGAACATACAGGACAGGGGATAGGTATATCACCTTATCGTGGTGATCCGCTATACCGATGTTAATTACCGTTCCCTTAATAGATTTACAGGTACGGTTATATTGCTATTTATACAGTGGTAATAACGGTATAAATTTTATTTCAGAAGGCTAAGGATGATAGACAAATAATATTTAATCGACGTGTTTCTACGGCCCTGATGTAATAAGTGAGCCGATTCATCAGGATCAAGACAAATAGCCTCTGTCTTTTGTACTCAAATGCCCCAAATGAAGAATGGTAATCTAATATTTCTGGGGTACTTTCACAGTGAAATTATAATTTAGTATAGAACTATATTAGGATGTCATAATGTAATGTAAAACTGCATTATGATGTCATAATCTATTCATGGTAGGGGATAGTATTTAAAACTGCATTATGATGTCACAAATTAGTAATAACAAAAGATGCAACCTAGAACTTTATTATATTGTAATACTAGCGTACCCGTCGCGCGTTGCTGCGAAGACAGACAGACATACATACATTCGTTTTTATATATCTAGATGACGGCAGCAGCGACCACTGAGGTTTTGTAGGCCGCTGCTTCCCCCTTGCAGGCTGAATAAAATAGCCGTTGTGTGGAACATCCAATTTATCCGGCTGCTGTGGCTTCTTGGGAAGATAGCCTAGTACATGTTTGCCCACTTCTAACTCCAATGGAGACTGACTGTAAATGGCTGGCGTGCTCTAGTATTTATGGTTCCAAGCTGTACGTGTCATTGCATACAGTCTGTCTATCTATCTATCTATCTATCTATCTGGGTTATTGCATACAGTCTATCTATCTATCTATCTATCTATCTATGACATCAGGAAATGAGAGAATTAGATTCCGTACGTAAAATTTGAACGCTAATTCTTTGGCGCTTTGAATTGAATAATCGAGTTGGGACCCATTAACTTTTCCTATTTATGACATAATCAATGCTCGAGCCAAATTTCAAGTTTCTATGACATTGGGAAATGAGAGAATTAAATTCCGTACATAAAATTTGGACGCTAATTCTTTTGCGCTTAGAATTGAATAATCGAGTTGGGATGAGACATAAGGCCTTGCCCATAAGCATTCCCCAACCTCCAAGAACTGAACGTACCTACCTGAATGAGATTTTGTAGGCCGCTGCTTCCCCCTTGCGGGCTGAATAAAATAGCCGTTGCGTGGAACATACAATTTATCCGGCTGCTGTGGCTTCTTAGGAAGCTATCCTAGTACTTGTTTACCCACTTCCAACTCCAATGGTAATTGGCTGGCGTGCTCTAGTGGTTCCAAGCTGTACGTGTCATAATAGAGCCTTAATGACATCACAATGCAGCTTATGAGAACATGTTGGGGCATGTTCGCGCGTTGCTGCGAAGACAGACATACATACATACTACGTTTTTATATATCTAGATGACGGCAGCAGTGACCACTGAGGTTTACCGCTGGGGTATGTCACTCTTATTACTAATGGGGGGAGTGTCACTATTATTACTGCTGTGGGATGTCACTGTTATCGCTGGGGTGAAGGTGTCACTATTACCGCTGGGGTATGTGTACATGTGGCAGAAATGGGCAGGGCTCTTTCAGAATAGACAGGGTGCAGATTTTGACTGCTTTTTAGATGCGGAAATGCTGCAGTATTTTCCACAGAAATTTCCGCTGAGCACATTCTGCAGTATTTCCGCGTCCAAAAAGCAGTCAGAATCTGCACCCGGTCTATTCTGAAACAGCCTTGTCCTTTTTAGAACGACGGGGGTAAAATCATACGTCGTGATAAGCCCCGCCCCCTGACGTGTTGGCACTTTGCGATACATAAGTGGGTTTTGGGTTGTCGTTTGGGCACTCGGTCCCTAAAAGGTTCGCCATCACTGGCCTAGTACATGTTTGCCCACTTCCAACTTCAATGGAGACTGACTGTAAATGGCTGGCGTGCTCTAGTATTTATGGTTTCAAGCTGTACGTGTCATTGCATACAGTCTATCTATCTATCTATCTATCTATCTATCTATCTATCTATCTATAAGGGTTATTGCATACAGTCTATCTATCTATCTATCTATCTATCTATCTATCTATCTATCTATGACATCAGGAAATGAGAGAATTAGATTTTGTAGGCCGCTGCTTCCCCCTTGCGGGCTGAATAAAATAGCCGTTGGGTGGAACATACAATTTATCCGGCTGCTGTGGCTTCTTAGGAAGATATCCTAGTACTTGTTTACTCACTTCCAACTCCAATGGTAATTGGCTGGCGTGCTCTAGTGGTTCCAAGCTGTACGTGTCATAATAGAGCCTTAATGACATCACAATGCAGCTTTATAGAACATGTTGGGGCATGTTCAAGGGCGTCCGATGTTGATGACATCAGTGATGACATCACAATAGCAGGTGGCTTACTTATTCGATCTACGTGGGGGGGGCGTAACTTTCGACGACGCTCGCGCGCCATTTATCGTAGGATATTTGTACTATGCCTATAATCTTCCCAGGAGTGTACTCAACAACTTCCCAAAGTTTCATGGCGATCGGATGAATGGTGTAGTAGCGCATAAAGGACAAACACGCACGCACGCACGCAGACAGACATACATTCAATTTTATATATATAGATAGAGCTCCATTATGATGTCATCATGTAATGTAAAACTGCATTATGATGTCATAATCTATTCATGGTAGGGGATAGAATTTACAACTCCATTATGATGTCACAATCTAGTATTATTAAAGGATACAACGTAGAACAACATTATTATGTAATATAGAACTCCATTATGATGTCATAATGTAAAACTGCATTATGATGTCATCATGTATTTATAGTAGGGGATAGAATTTACAACTGCATTATGATGTCACAATCTAGTAATAACAAAAGATACAACATAGAACAACATTATTATGTAATATAGAACTCCATTATGATGTCATAATATTAAACTGCATTATGACGTCATAATGTATTCATAGTAGGGGATAGAATTTACAACACCATTATGATGTCAGAATATAGTAATAACAAAAGATGTAATGTAGAACTTCATTATAATGTAGTATAGAACTCTATTATGATGTCATAATGTAAAACTGCATTATGATGTCATAATCTATTCATAGCAAGTAATAGAATTTACAACTCCATTATGATATCACAATCTAGTAATAACAAAAGATGCAACGTAGAACAACACTACTTTGTAATATAGAACTCCATTATGATGTCATAATGTAAAACTGCTTATGATGTCATAATCTATTAATGGTAGGGGATAGAATTTACAATATCATTATGATGTCACAATCTAGTAATAACAAAAAATACAACGTAGAACAGCATTTTTATGTAATATAGAACTCCATTATGATGTCATAATGTGAAACTTCATTATGATGTCATAATGTATTTATTGTAGGGGATAGGATTTACAACTCCATTATGATGTCACAATCTAGTAATAACAGAAGATACTTTGTAGAACTTCATTATAATATAATATAGAACTCCATTATGATGTCATAATGTAAAACTGCATTATGATGTCATAATGTATTTATAGTAGGGGGTAGAATTTACAACTGCATTATGATGTCACAATCTAGTAATAACAAAAGATACAATGTAGAACTTCATTATAATTTAGTATAGAACTATATTAGGATGTCATAATGTAATGTAAAACTGCATTAAGATGTCATAATCTATTCATGGTAGGGGATAGTATTTAAAACTCCATTATGATGTCACAAATTAGTAATAACAAAAGATACAACATACAACTTAATGATAATGTAATATAGAACTCCATTATGTCATAATGTAAAACTGCATTATGATGTCATAATCTGTTCATGGTAGGGGATAGAATTTACAACTCCATTATGATGTCACAATCTAGTAATAACAAAAGATACAACATAATTATAATGTAATATAGAACTCTATTATGATGTCATAATGTAAAACTGCATTATGATGTCATAATGTTTTTATAGTAGGGGATAGAATTTACAACTTCATTATGATGTCGCAATCTAGTAGTAACAAAAGATTAGAGATGAGCGAACACGTTCGGCCCCGCCCCTTTTTCGCCCGAACACCGAACTTTGCGAACACCTCAGTGTTCGGGCGAAAAAGTTCGGGGGCCGCCGTGGCAGCGCGGGGGGGTGCGGCGGGGAGTGGGGGGGAGAGGGAGAGAGAGAGGGCTCCCCCCTGTTCCCCGCTACTGCCGCCCGCGCCGCCGCGCATCTCCCCGCCCCCCGGCGGCACCCGGACACTTACGCGCGAACACTGCAGTGTTCGCTAAAGCCGGTGTCCGGGTGCGGATGTGTCCGTTACGGACACGTTCGCTCATCTCTACAAAAGATACAACGTAGAACAACATTATTATGTAATATAGAACGCCATTATGATGTCATAATGTGAAACTGCATTATGACGTAATAATGTATTCATAGTAGGGGATAGGATTTACAACTCCATTATGATGTCAGAATCTAGTAATAACAAAAGATACAATGTAGAAAAACATTATTATGTAATATAGAACGCCATTATGATGTCATAATGTAAAACTGCATTATGATGTCATAATGTATTTATGGCAGGGGATTGAATTTACAACTCCATTATGATGTCACAATCTAGTAATAACAAAAGATACAATGTAGAACTTCATTATAATGTAGTATAGAACTCCATTATGATGTCATAATGTAAAACTGCTTTATGATGTCATAATTTATTTATAGCAGGTAATATAATTTACAACTCCATTATGTCACAATCTAATAATAATAAAAGATACAAAGTAGAAAAACATTATGTAATATAGAACTTCATTATGATGTCATAATGTGAAACTGCATTATGACATCATAATCTATTCATAGTAGGGGATAGCATTTACAACTCCATTAAGATGTCACAATCTAGTAATAACAAAAGATACAATGTAGAAATCCATTATATTTTAGTATAGAACTCTATTATGATGTCGTAATGTAAAACTGCATTAGGATGTCATAATCTATTCATGGTAGGGGATCAAATTTACAATATCATTATGATGTCACAATCTAGTAATAACAAAAGATACAATGTAGAACAGCCTTTTTATGTAATATACAACTCATTATGATGTCATAATGTGAAACTTCATTATGATGTCATAATGTATTTATAGTAGGGGGTAGAATTTACAACTCCATTATGATGTCACAATCTAGTAATAACAAAAGATACAATGTAGAACAGCATTTTTATGTAATATAGAACTCCATTATGATGTCATAACGTGAAACTGCATTATGATGTCATAATGTATTCATTGTAGTGGATAGGATTTACAACTCCATTATGATGTCACAATTTAGTAATAACAAAAGATACAATGTAGAACTTCATTATAATTTAGTATAGAACTCTGTTATGATGTCATAACGTAATGTAAAACTGCATTATGATGTCATAATCTATTCATGGTAGGGGATAGAATTTACAACTCCATTATGATGTCACAATCTTGTAATAGCAAAAGATACAATGTAGAACTTCATTATAATGTAGTATAGAACTCTATTTTGATGTCGTAATGTAAAACTGCATTATGATGTCATAATCTATTCATAGCAGGTAATAGAATTTACAACTCCATTATGATGTCAGAATCTAGTAATAACAAAAGATACAACGTAGAACAACATTATTATGTAATATAGAACTCCATTATGATGTCATAATGTGAAACTGCATTATGACGTAATAATGTATTCATAGTATGGGATAGGATTTACAACTCCATTATGATGTCAGAATCTAGTAATAACAAAAGATACAATGTAGAAAAACATTATTATGTAATATAGAACGCCATTATGATGTCATAATGTGAAACTGCATTATGATGTCATAATGTATTTATTGTAGGGGATAGGATTTACAACTCCATTATGATGTCACAATCTAGTAATAACAGAAGATACTTTGTAGAACTTCATTATAATGTAGTATAGAACTCCATTATGATGTCATAATGTAAAACTGCATTATGATGTCATAATCTATTCATAGCAGGTAATAGAATTTACAACTCCATTATGATGTCACAATCTAGTAATAACAAAAGATACAACGTAGAACAACATTATTATATAATATAGAACTCTATTATGATGTCATAATGTAAAACTGCATTATGATGTCACAATCTAGTAATAACAAAAGATACAATGTAGAACTTCATTATAATTTAGTATACATTCGTCACTGGGACAGGTGGGGTCCTTTAAATGAAATACAATTTCACTGTGAAAGTACCCCAGAAATATTAGATTAGATAATCTGTTCTATTAATAAAATATAACTTTTATTATAGGACTTTATTTAAAATACACTAAATCACACCACCAAATGGCCCAGCACACATCAGAAAACTAGACGAACATAAACATACAAACACCCAAAGAACCTACAGGACAGGGGATAGGTATATCACCTTATCGTGGTGATCCGCTATACCGATGTTAATTACCGTTCCCTTAATAGATTTACAGGTACGGTTATATTGCTATTTATACAGTGGTAATAACGGTATAAATTTTATTTCAGAAGGCTAAGGATGATAGACAAATAATATTTAATCGACGTGTTTCTACGGCCCTGATGTAATAAGTGAGCCGATTCATCAGGATCAAGACAAATAGCCTCTGTCTTTTGTACTCAAATGCCCCAAATGAAGAATGGTAATCTAATATTTCTGGGGTACTTTCACAGTGAAATTATAATTTAGTATAGAACTATATTAGGATGCCATAATGTAATGTAAAACTGCATTATGATGTCATAATCTATTCATGGTAGGGGATAGTATTTAAAACTGCATTATGATGTCACAAATTAGTAATAACAAAAGATGCAACGTAGAACTTCATTATATTGTAATATAGAGCTCCATTATGATGTCATCATGTAATGTAAAACTGCATTATGATGTCATAACCTATTCATGGTAGGGGATAGAATTTACAACTCCATTATGATGTCACAATCTAGTACTATTAAAGGATACAACGTAGAACAACATTATTATGTAATATAGAACTCCATTATGATGTCATAATGTAAAACTGCATTATGATGTCATCATGTATTTATAGTAGGGGATAGAATTTACAACTGCATTATGATGTCACAATCTAGTAATAACAAAAGATACAACATAGAACAACATTATTATGTAATATAGAACTCCATTATGATGTCATAATATTAAACTGCATTATGACGTCATAATGTATTCATAGTAGGGGATAGAATTTACAACACCATTATGATTTCAGAATCTAGTAATAACAAAAGATGTAATGTAGAACTTCATTATAATGTAGTATAGAACTCTATTATGATGTCATAATGTAAAACTGCATTATGATGTCATAATCTATTCATAGCAAGTAATAGAATTTACAACTGCATTATGATATCACAATCTAGTAATAACAAAAGATGCAACGTAGAACAACACTACTTTGTAATATAGAACTCCATTATGATGTCATAATGTAAAACTGCATTATGATGTCATAATCTATTCATGGTAGGGGATAAAATTTACAATATCATTATGATGTCACAATCTAGTAATAACAAAAAATACAACGTAGAACAGCATTTTTATGTAATATAGAACTCCATTATGATGTCATAATGTGAAACTTCATTATATGTCATAATGTATTTATTGTAGGGGATAGGATTTACAACTCCATTATGATGTCACAATCTAGTAATAACAGAAGATGCTTTGTAGAACTTCATTATAATATAATATAGAACTCCATTATGATGTCATAATGTAAAACTGCATTATGATGTCATAATGTATTTATAGTAGGGGGTAGAATTTACAACTGCATTATGATGTCACAATCTAGTAATAACAAAAGATACAATGTAGAACTTCATTATAATTTAGTATAGAACTATATTAGGATGTCATAATGTAATGTAAAACTGCATTAAGATGTCATAATCTATTCATGGTAGGGGATAGTATTTAAAACTCCATTATGATGTCACAAATTAGTAATAACAAAAGATACAACATACAACTTAATGATAATGTAATATAGAACTCCATTATGTCATAATGTAAAACTGCATTATGATGTCATAATCTGTTCATGGTAGGGGATAGAATTTACAACTCCATTATGATGTCACAATCTAGTAATAACAAAAGATACAACATAATTATAATGTAATATAGAACTCTATTATGATGTCATAATGTAAAACTGCATTATGATGTCATAATGTTTTTATAGTAGGGGATAGAATTTACAACTTCATTATGATGTCGCAATCTAAGATACAACGTAGAACAACATTATTATGTAATATAGAACGCCATTATGATGTCATAATGTGAAACTGCATTATGACGTAATAATGTATTCATAGTAGGGGATAGGATTTACAACTCCATTATGATGTCAGAATCTAGTAATAACAAAAGATACAATGTAGATAAACATTATTATGTAATATAGAACGCCATTATGATGTCATAATGTAAAACTGCATTATGATGTCATAATGTATTTATGGCAGGGGATTGAATTTACAACTCCATTATGATGTCACAATCTAGTAATAACAAAAGATACAATGTAGAACTTCATTATAATGTAGTATAGAACTCCATTATGATGTCATAATGTAAAACTGCTTTATGATGTCATAATTTATTTATAGCAGGTAATATAATTTACAACTCCATAATGTCACAATCTAATAATAATAAAAGATACAAAGTAGAAAAACATTATGTGATATAGAACTTCATTATGATGTCATAATGTGAAACTGCATTATGACATCATAATCTATTCATAGTAGGGGATAGCATTTACAACTCCATTATGATGTCACAATCTAGTAATAACAAAAGATACAATGTAGAAATCCATTATATTTTAGTATAGAACTCTGTTATGATGTCGTAATGTAAAACTGCATTAGGATGTCATAATCTATTCATGGTAGGGGATCAAATTTACAATATCATTATGATGTCACAATCTAGTAATAACAAAAGATACAATGTAGAACGGCCTTTTTATGTAATATAGAACTCATTATGATGTCATAATGTGAAACTTCATTATGATGTCATAATGTATTTATAGTAGGGGGTAGAATTTACAACTCCATTATGATGTCACAATCTAGTAATAACAAAAGATACAATGTAGAACAGCATTTTTATGTAATATAGAACTCCATTATGATGTCATAACGTGAAACTGCATTATGATGTCATAATGTATTCATTGTAGTGGATAGGATTTACAACTCCATTATGATGTCACAATTTAGTAATAACAAAAGATACAATGTAGAACTTCATTATAATTTAGTATAGAACTCTGTTATGATGTCATAACGTAATGTAAAACTTCCATTATGATGTCATAATCTATTCATGGTAGGGGATAGAATTTACAACTCCATTATGATGTCACAATCTTGTAATAGCAAAAGATACAATGTAGAACTTCATTATAATGTAGTATAGAACTCTATTTTGATGTCGTAATGTAAAACTGCATTATGATGTCATAATCTATTCATAGCAGGTAATAGAATTTACAACTCCATTATGATGTCACTATCTAGTAATAACAAAAGATACAACGTAGAACAACATTATTATGTAATATAGAACTCCATTATGATGTCATAATGTGAAACTGCATTATGACGTAATAATGTATTCATAGTATGGGATAGGATTTACAACTCCATTACGATGTCAGAATCTAGTAATAACAAAAGATACAATGTAGAAAAACATTATTATGTAATATAGAACGCCATTATGATGTCATAATGTGAAACTGCATTATGATGTCATAATGTATTTATTGTAGGGGATAGGATTTACAACTCCATTATGATGTCACAATCTAGTAATAACAGAAGATACTTTGTAGAACTTCATTATAATGTAGTATAGAACTCCATTATGATGTCATAATATAAAACTGCATTATGATGTCATAATCTATTCATAGCAGATAATAGAATTTACAACTCCATTATGATGTCACAATCTAGTAATAACAAAAGATACAACGTAGAACAACATTATTATGTAATATAGAACTCTATTATGATGTCATAATGTAAAACTGCATTATGATGTCATAATGTATTTATAGTAGGGGGTAGAATTTACAACTCCATTATGATGTCACAATCTAGTAATAACAAAAGATACAATGTAGAACTTCATTATAATTTAGTATACAGTCGTCACTGGGACAGGTGGGGTCCTTTAAATGAAATACAATTTCACTGTGAAACTACCCCAGTAATATTAGATTAGATAATCTGTTCTATTATTAAAATATAACTTTTATTATAGGACTTTATTTAAAATACACTAAATCACACCACCAAATGGCCCAGCACACATCAGAAAACTAGACGAACATAAACATACAAACAGCCAAAGAACATACAGGACAGGGGATAGGTATATCACCTTATCGTGGTGATCCGCTATACCGATGTTAATTACCGTTCCCTTAATAGATTTACAGGTACGGTTATATTGCTATTTATACAGTGGTAATAACGGTATAAATTTTATTTCAGAAGGCTAAGGATGATAGACAAATAATATTTAATCGACGTGTTTCTACGGCCCTGATGTAATAAGTGAGCCGATTCATCAGGATCAAGACAAATAGCCTCTGTCTTTTGTACTCAAATGCCCCAAATGAAGAATGGTAATCTAATATTTCTGGGGTACTTTCACAGTGAAATTATAATTTAGTATAGAACTATATTAGGATGTCATAATGTAATGTAAAACTGCATTATGATGTCATAATCTATTCATGGTAGGGGATAGTATTTAAAACTGCATTATGATGTCACAAATTAGTAATAACAAAAGATGCAACCTAGAACTTCATTATATTGTAATATAGAGCTCCATTATGATGTCATCATGTAATGTAAAACTGCATTATGATGTCATAATCTATTCATGGTAGGGGATAGAATTTACAACTCCATTATGATGTCACAATCTAGTATTATTAAAGGATACAACGTAGAACAACATTATTATGTAATATAGAACTCCATTATGATGTCATAATGTAAAACTGCATTATGATGTCATCATGTATTTATAGTAGGGGATAGAATTTACAACTGCATTATGATGTCACAATCTAGTAATAACAAAAGATACAACATAGAACAACATTATAATGTAATATAGAACTCCATTATGATGTCATAATATTAAACTGCATTATGACGTCATAATGTATTCATAGTAGGGGATAGAATTTACAACACCATTATGATGTCAGAATATAGTAATAACAAAAGATGTAATGTAGAACTTCAATATAATGTAGTATAGAACTCTATTATGATGTCATAATGTAAAACTGCATTATGATGTCATAATCTATTCATAGCAAGTAATAGAATTTACAACTCCATTATGATATCACAATCTAGTAATAACAAAAGATGCAACGTAGAACAACACTACTTTGTAATATAGAACTCCATTATGATGTCATAATGTAAAACTGCTTATGATGTCATAATCTATTCATGGTAGGGGATAGAATTTACAATATCATTATGATGTCACAATCTAGTAATAACAAAAAATACAACGTAGAACAGCATTTTTATGTAATATAGAACTCCATTATGATGTCATAACGTGAAACTGCATTATGATGTCATAATGTATTTATTGTAGGGGATAGGATTTACAACTCCATTATGATGTCACAATCTAGTAATAACAGAAGATACTTTGTAGAACTTCATTATAATATAATATAGAACTCCATTATGATGTCATAATGTAAAACTGCATTATGATGTCATAATGTATTTATAGTAGGGGGTAGAATTTACAACTGCATTATGATGTCACAATCTAGTAATAACAAAAGATACAATGTAGAACTTCATTATAATTTAGGATAGAACTATATTAGGATGTCATAATGTAATGTAAAACTGCATTAAGATGTCATAATCTATTCATGGTAGGGGATAGTATTTAAAACTCCATTATGATGTCACAAATTAGTAATAACAAAAGATACAACATACAACTTAATGATAATGTAATATAGAACTCCATTATGATGTCATAATGTAAAACTGCATTATGATGTCATAATCTGTTCATGGTAGGGGATAGAATTTACAACTCCATTATGATGTCACAATCTAGTAATAACAAAAGATATAACGTAGAACAACATTATTATGTAATATAGAACTCCAGTATGATGTCATAATTTGAAACTGCATGATGATGTCATAATCTATTCATAGCAGGTAATAGAGTTTACAACTCCATTATGATGTCACAATCTAGTAATAACAAAAGATACAATGTAGAACTTCATTATAATGTAGTATAGAACTCCATTATGATGTCATAATGTAAAAATGCATGATGATGTCATAATCTATTTATGGTAGGGGATAGTATTTAAAACTCCATTATGATGTCACAAATTAGTAATAACAAAAGATACAATGTAGATCTTCATTATAATGTAACTAGCGTACCCGTCGCGCGTTGCTGCGAAGACAGACATACATACATACATTCGTTTTTATATATCTAGATGACGGCAGCAGCGACCACTGAGGTTTTGTAGGCCGCTGCTTCCCCCTTGCAGGCTGAATAAAATAGCCGTTGTGTGGAACATCCAATTTATCCGGCTGCTGTGGCTTCTTGGGAAGATAGCCTAGTACATGTTTGCCCACTTCCAACTCCAATGGAGACTGACTGTAAATGGCTGGCGTGCTCTAGTATTTATGGTTTCAAGCTGTACGTGTCATTGCATACAGTCTATCTATCTATCTATCTATCTATCTATCTATCTATCTATCTATCTCCATATCTATCTATCAGGGTTATTGCATACAGTCTATCTATCTATCTATCTATCTATCTATCTATCTATCTATCTATCTATCTATCTGTGACATCAGGAAATGAGAGAATTAGATTCCGTACGTAAAATTTGAACGCTAATTCTTTGGCGCTTTGAATTGAATAATCGAGTTGGGACCCATTAACTTTTCCTATTTATGACATAATCAATGCTCGTGGCAAATTTCAAGTTTCTATGACATTGGGAAGTGAGAGAATTAAGTTGGGATGAGACATAAGGCCTTGCCCATAAGCATTCCCCAACCTCCAAGAACTGAACCTACCTACCTGAATGAGATTTTGTAGGCCGCTGCTTCCCCCTTGCGGGCTGAATAAAATAGCCGTTGGGTGGAACATACAATTTATCCGGCTGCTGTGGCTTCTTGGGAAGATAGCCTAGTACTTGTTTACCCACTTCCAACTCCAATGGTAATTGGCTGGCGTGCTCTAGTGGTTCCAAGCTGTACGTGTCATAATAGAGCCTTAATGACATCACAATGCAGCTTTATAGAACATGTTGGGGCATGTTCAAGGGCGTCCGATGTTGATGACATCAGTGATGACATCACAATAGCAGGTGGCTTACTTATTCGATCTACGTGGGGGGGGGGGTGTAACTTTCGACGACGCTCGCGCGGGCGCCATTTGTCGTAGGATATTTGTACTATGCCTATAATCTTCCCAGGAGTGTACTTAACAACTTCCCAAAGTTTCATGGCGATCGGATGAATGGTGTAGTAGCGCATAAAGGACAAACAGACACGCAGACACGCACGCACGCAGACAGTCATACATTCAATTTTATATATATAGACTAGCGTACCCGTCGCGCGTTGCTGCGAAGACAGACATACATACATACATTCGTTTTTATATATCTAGATGACGGCAGCAGCGACCACTGAGGTTTTGTAGGCCGCTGCTTCCCCCTTGCAGGCTGAATAAAATAGCCGTTGTGTGGAACATCCAATTTATCCGGCTGCTGTGGCTTCTTGGGAAGATAGCCTAGTACATGTTTGCCCACTTCCAACTCCAATGGAGACTGACTGTAAATGGCTGGCGTGCTCTAGTATTTATGGTTTCAAGCTGTACGTGTCATTGCATACAGTCTATCTATCTATCTATCTATCTATCTATCTATCTATCTATCTATCTATCTATCTATCTATCTATCTATCTCCATATCTATCTATCAGGGTTATTGCATACAGTCTATCTATCTATCTATCTATCTATCTATCTATGACATCAGGAAATGAGAGAATTAGATTCCGTACGTAAAATTTGAACGCTAATTCTTTGGCGCTTTGAATTGAATAATCGAGTTGGGACCCATTAACTTTTCCTATTTATGACATAATCAATGCTCGTGCCAATTTTAAGTTTCTATGACATTGGGAAGTGAGAGAATTAAGTTGGGATGAGACATAAGGCCTTGCCCATAAGCATTCCCCAACCTCCAAGAACTGAACCTACCTACCTGAATGAGATTTTGTAGGCCGCTGCTTCCCCCTTGCGGGCTGAATAAAATAGCCGTTGGGTGGAACATACAATTTATCCGGCTGCTGTGGCTTCTTAGGAAGATATCTTAGTACTTGTTTACCCACTTCCAACTCCAATGGTAATTGGCTGGCGTGCTCTAGTGGTTCCAAGCTGTACGTGTCATAATACAGCCTTAATGACATCACAATGCAGCTTTATAGAACATGTTGGGGCATGTTCAGGGGCGTCCGATGTTGATGACATCAGTGATGACATCACAATAGCAGGTGGCTTACTTATTCGATCTACGTAGGGGGGGGGCGTAACTTTCGACGACGCTCGCGCGCCATTTTATCGTAGGATATTTGTACTATGCCTATAATCTTCCCAGGAGTGTACTTAACAACTTCCCAAATTTTCATGGCGATCGGATGAATGGAGTAGTAGCGCATAATGGACAAACAGACACGCACGCAGACACGCACGCACGCAGACAGACATACATTCAATTTTATATATATAGATATAGAACTCCATTATGATGTCATAATGTAATGTAAAACTGCATTATGATGTCATAATCTATTCATGGTAAGGGATAGAATTTACAACTCTATTATGATGTCACAATCTAGTAGTAACAAAGGATACAATGTAGAACAACATTATTATGTAATATAGAACTCCATTATGATGTCATAATGTAAAACTGCATTATGATGTCATAATGTATTTATAGTAGGGGATAGAATTTGCAACACCATTATGATGTCACAATCTAGTAATAACAAGAGATGCAATGTAGAACTTCATTATAATGTAGTATAGAACTCCATTAACATGTCATAATGTAATGTAAAACTGCAATATGATGTCATAATCTATTAATCGTAGGGGATAGAATTTACAACTCCATTATGATGTCACAATGTATTAATAACAAGATACAACATACAACTTATTTATAATGTAAAATAGAACTCCATTATGATGTCATAATGTAAAACTGCATTATGATGTCATAATCTATTCATAGCAGGTGATAGAATTTACAACTCCATTATGATGTGACAATTTAGTAATAACAAACGATACAATGTAGAACTTCTTTATAATGTAGTATAGAACTCCATTATGATGTCATAATGTAATGTAAAACTGCATTATGATGTCATAATCTATTTATGGTAGGGGATAGAATTTACAACTCCATTATGATCTCTTAATCTAGTAATAACAAAAGATAGAATGTAGAACTTCATTATAATGTAGTCTAGAACTGCTTTATAATGTCATAATTAGAGATGAGCGAGCGTACTCGGAAAAGCACTACTCGCTCGAGTAATTTGCTTTATCCGAGTATCGCTGTGCTCGTCCCTGAAGATTCGGGTGCCGGCACGGAGCGGGGAGCAGCAGGGGAGAGCGGGGAGGAACGGAGGTAAGATCTTTTTTCTCCCTCTCTCCCACCCGCTCTCCCCTGCCCCCCGCTGCGACTCACCTGTCAGCCGCAGCGGCACCCGAATCTTCAGGGACGAGCACAGCGATACTCGAATAAAGCAAATTACTCGAGCGAGTAGTGCTTTTCCGAGTACGCTCGCTCATCTCTAGTCATAATGTAAAACTGCATTATAATGTCATAATCTATTCATAGCAGGTAATAGAATTTACAACTCCATTATGATGTCACAATCTAGTGATAACAAAAGATACAATGTAGAACAACATTATTATGTAATATAGAATTCCATTATGATGTCATAATGCAAAACTGCATTATGATGTCATAATCTATTCATGGTAGGGGATAGAATTTACAACTCCATTATGATCTCTTAATCTAGTAATAACAAAAGATACAATGTAGAACTTCATTATAATGTAGTATAGAACTGCATTATGATGTCATATTGTAAAACTGCATTATGATGTCATAATGTATTTATGGTAGGGGATAGAATTTTCAACTCCATTATGATGTCATAATTTAAAACTGCATTATGATGTCATAATGTATTCATAATAAGGGATATAATTTACAACACCATTATGATGTCACAATCTAGTAATAACAAAAGATACAATGTAGAACAACATTATTATGTAATATAGAACTCTATTATGATGTCATAATGTAAAAGTGCATTATGATGTCATAATGTATTTATAGTAGGGGATAGAATTTACAACTCAATTGTCATGTCACAATCTAGTAATAACAGAAAAGACAATGTAGAACTTCATTATAATTTAGTATAGAACTCTGTTATGATGTCATAATGTAATGTAAAACTGTATTATGATGTCATAATCTATTCATGGCAGAGGATAGAATTTACAACTCCATTATGATGTGACTATCTAGTAATAAAAAAAGATACAACGTAGAACAACATTTTTATTTAATATAGAACACCATTATGATGTCATAATGTGAAACTACATTATGATGTCATAATCTATTCATGGTAGGGGATAGAATCTACAACTCCATTATGTCACAATCTAATAATAATAAAAGATACAAAGTAGAAAAACATTATGTAATATAGAACTTCATTATGATGTCATAATGTGAAACTGCATTATGACATCATAATCTATTCATAGTAGGGGATAGCATTTACAACTGCATTATGATGTCACAATCTAGTAATAACAAAAGATACAATGTAGAAATCCATTATATTTTAGTATAGAACTCTATTATGATGTCGTAATGTAAAACTGCATTAGGATGTCATAATCTATTCATGGTAGGGGATCAAATTTACAATATCATTATGATGTCACAATCTAGTAATAACAAAAGATACAATGTAGAACAGCCTTTTTATGTAATATAGAACTCATTATGATGTCATAATGTGAAACTTCATTATGATGTCATAATGTATTTATAGTAGGGGGTAGAATTTACAACTCCATTATGATGTCACAATCTAGTAATAACAAAAGATACAATGTAGAACTTCATTATAATTTAGTATAGAACTCTGTTATGATGTCATAACGTAATGTAAAACTGCATTATGATGTCATAATCTATTCATGGTAGGGGATAGAATTTACAACTCCATTATGATGTCACAATCTTGTATTAGCAAAAGATACAATGTAGAACTTCATTATAATGTAGTATAGAACTCTATTTTGATGTCGTAATGTACAACTGCATTATGATGTCATAATCTATTCATAGCAGGTAATAGAATTTACAACTCCATTATGATGTCAGAATCTAGTAATAACAAAAGATACAACGTAGAACAACATTATTATGTAATATAGAACTCCATTATGATGTCATAATGTGAAACTGCATTATGACGTAATAATGTATTCATAGTATGGGATAGGATTTACAACTCCATTATGATGTCAGAATCTAGTAATAACAAAAGATACAATGTAGAAAAACATTATTATGTAATATAGAACGCCATTATGATGTCATAATGTGAAACTGCATTATGATGTCATAATGTATTTATTGTAGGGGATAGGATTTACAACTCCATTATGATGTCAGAATCTAGTAATAACAGAAGATACTTTGTAGAACTTCATTATAATGTAGTATAGAACTCAATTATGATGTCATAATGTAAAACTGCATTATGATGTCATAATCTATTCATAGCAGGTAATAGAATTTACAACTCCATTATGATGTCACAATCTAGTAATAACAAAAGATACAACGTAGAACAACATTATTATGTAATATAGAACTCTATTATGATGTCATAATGTAAAACTGCATTATGATGTCATAATGTATTTATAGTAGGGGGTAGAATTTACAACTCCATTATGATGTCACAATCTAGTAATAACAAAAGATACAATGTAGAACTTCATTATAATTTAGTATACAGTCGTCACTGGGACAGGTGGGGTCCTTTAAATGAAATACAATTTCACTGTGAAAGTACCCCAGAAATATTAGATTAGATAATCTGTTCTATTATTAAAATATAACTTTTATTATAGGACTTTATTTAAAATACACTAAATCACACCACCAAATGGCCCAGCACACATCAGAAAACTAGACGAACATAAACATACAAACACCCAAAGAACATACAGGACAGGGGATAGGTATATCACCTTATCGTGGTGATCCGCTATACCGATGTTAATTACCGTTCCCTTAATAGATTTACAGGTACGGTTATATTGCTATTTATACAGTGGTAAGAACGGTATAAATTTTATTTCAGAAGGCTAAGGATGATAGACAAATAATATTTAATCGACGTGTTTCTACGGCCCTGATGTAATAAGTGAGCCGATTCATCAGGATCAAGACAAATAGCCTCTGTCTTTTGTACTCAAATGCCCCAAATGAAGAATGGTAATCTAATATTTCTGGGGTACTTTCACAGTGAAATTATAATTTAGTATAGAACTATATTAGGATGTCATAATGTAATGTAAAACTGCATTATGATGTCATAATCTATTCATGGTAGGGGATAGTATTTAAAACTGCATTATGATGTCACAAATTAGTAATAACAAAAGATGCAACGTAGAACTTCATTATATTGTAATATAGAGCTCCATTATGATGTCATCATGTAATGTAAAACTGCATTATGATGTCATAATCTATTCATGGTAGGGGATAGAATTTACAACTCCATTATGATGTCACAATCTAGTACTATTAAAGGATACAACGTAGAACAACATTATTATGTAATATAGAACTCCATTATGATGTCATAATGTAAAACTGCATTATGATGTCATCATGTATTTATAGTAGGGGATAGAATTTACAACTGCATTATGATGTCACAATCTAGTAATAACAAAAGATACAACATAGAACAACATTATTATGTAATATAGAACTCCATTATGATGTCATAATATTAAACTGCATTATGACGTCATAATGTATTCATAGTAGGGGATAGAATTTACAACACCATTATGATGTCAGAATATAGTAATAACAAAAGATGTAATGTAGAACTTCATTATAATGTAGTATAGAACTCTATTATGATGTCATAATGTAAAACTGCATTATGATGTCATAATGTGAAACTGCATTATGATGTCATAATGTATTTATTGTAGGGGATAGGATTTACAACTCCATTATGATGTCACAATCTAGTAATAACAGAAGATACTTTGTAGAACTCATTATAATGTAGTATAGAACTCCATTATGATGTCATAATGTAAAACTGCATTATGATGTCATAATCTATTCATAGCAGGTAATAGAATTTACAACTCCATTATGATGTCACAATCTAGTAATAACAAAAGATACAACGTAGAACAACATTATTATGTAATATAGAACTCTATTATGATGTCATAATGTAAAACTGCATTATGATGTCATAATGTATTTATAGTAGGGGGTAGAATTTACAACTCCATTATGATGTCACAATCTAGTAATAACAAAAGATACAATGTAGAACTTCATTATAATTTAGTATACAGTCGTCACTGGGACAGGTGGGGTCCTTTAAATGAAATACAATTTCACTGTGAAAGTACCCCAGAAATATTAGATTAGATAATCTGTTCTATTATTAAAATATAACTTTTATTATAGGACTTTATTTAAAATACACTAAATCACACCACCAAATGGCCCAGCACACATCAGAAAACTAGACGAACATAAACATACAAACACCCAAAGAACATACAGGACAGGGGATAGGTATATCACCTTATCGTGGTGATCCGCTATACCGATGTTAATTACCGTTCCCTTAATAGATTTACAGGTACGGTTATATTGCTATTTATACAGTGGTAAGAACGGTATAAATTTTATTTCAGAAGGCTAAGGATGATAGACAAATAATATTTAATCGACGTGTTTCTACGGCCCTGATGTAATAAGTGAGCCGATTCATCAGGATCAAGACAAATAGCCTCTGTCTTTTGTACTCAAATGCCCCAAATGAAGAATGGTAATCTAATATTTCTGGGGTACTTTCACAGTGAAATTATAATTTAGTATAGAACTATATTAGGATGTCATAATGTAATGTAAAACTGCATTATGATGTCATAATCTATTCATGGTAGGGGATAGTATTTAAAACTGCATTATGATGTCACAAATTAGTAATAACAAAAGATGCAACGTAGAACTTCATTATATTGTAATATAGAGCTCCATTATGATGTCATCATGTAATGTAAAACTGCATTATGATGTCATAATCTATTCATGGTAGGGGATAGAATTTACAACTCCATTATGATGTCACAATCTAGTACTATTAAAGGATACAACGTAGAACAACATTATTATGTAATATAGAACTCCATTATGATGTCATAATGTAAAACTGCATTATGATGTCATCATGTATTTATAGTAGGGGATAGAATTTACAACTGCATTATGATGTCACAATCTAGTAATAACAAAAGATACAACATAGAACAACATTATTATGTAATATAGAACTCCATTATGATGTCATAATATTAAACTGCATTATGACGTCATAATGTATTCATAGTAGGGGATAGAATTTACAACACCATTATGATGTCAGAATATAGTAATAACAAAAGATGTAATGTAGAACTTCATTATAATGTAGTATAGAACTCTATTATGATGTCATAATGTAAAACTGCATTATGATGTCATAATGTGAAACTGCATTATGATGTCATAATGTATTTATTGTAGGGGATAGGATTTACAACTCCATTATGATGTCACAATCTAGTAATAACAGAAGATACTTTGTAGAACTCATTATAATGTAGTATAGAACTCCATTATGATGTCATAATGTAAAACTGCATTATGATGTCATAATCTATTCATAGCAGGTAATAGAATTTACAACTCCATTATGATGTCACAATCTAGTAATAACAAAAGATACAACGTAGAACAACATTATTATGTAATATAGAACTCTATTATGATGTCATAATGTAAAACTGCATTATGATGTCATAATGTATTTATAGTAGGGGGTAGAATTTACAACTCCATTATGATGTCACAATCTAGTAATAACAAAAGATACAATGTAGAACTTCATTATAATTTAGTATACAGTCGTCACTGGGACAGGTGGGGTCCTTTAAATGAAATACAATTTCACTGTGAAAGTACCCCAGAAATATTAGATTAGATAATCTGTTCTATTATTAAAATATAACTTTTATTATAGGACTTTATTTAAAATACACTAAATCACACCACCAAATGGCCCAGCACACATCAGAAAACTAGACGAACATAAACATACAAACACCCAAAGAACATACAGGACAGGGGATAGGTATATCACCTTATCGTGGTGATCCGCTATACCGATGTTAATTACCGTTCCCTTAATAGATTTACAGGTACGGTTATATTGCTATTTATACAGTGGTAAGAACGGTATAAATTTTATTTCAGAAGGCTAAGGATGATAGACAAATAATATTTAATCGACGTGTTTCTACGGCCCTGATGTAATAAGTGAGCCGATTCATCAGGATCAAGACAAATAGCCTCTGTCTTTTGTACTCAAATGCCCCAAATGAAGAATGGTAATCTAATATTTCTGGGGTACTTTCACAGTGAAATTATAATTTAGTATAGAACTATATTAGGATGTCATAATGTAATGTAAAACTGCATTATGATGTCATAATCTATTCATGGTAGGGGATAGTATTTAAAACTGCATTATGATGTCACAAATTAGTAATAACAAAAGATGCAACGTAGAACTTCATTATATTGTAATATAGAGCTCCATTATGATGTCATCATGTAATGTAAAACTGCATTATGATGTCATAATCTATTCATGGTAGGGGATAGAATTTACAACTCCATTATGATGTCACAATCTAGTACTATTAAAGGATACAACGTAGAACAACATTATTATGTAATATAGAACTCCATTATGATGTCATAATGTAAAACTGCATTATGATGTCATCATGTATTTATAGTAGGGGATAGAATTTACAACTGCATTATGATGTCACAATCTAGTAATAACAAAAGATACAACATAGAACAACATTATTATGTAATATAGAACTCCATTATGATGTCATAATATTAAACTGCATTATGACATCATAATGTATTCATAGTAGGGGATAGAATTTACAACACCATTATGATGTCAGAATATAGTAATAACAAAAGATGTAATGTAGAACTTCATTATAATGTAGTATAGAACTCTATTATGATGTCATAATGTAAAACTGCATTATGATGTCATAATGTGAAACTGCATTATGATGTCATAATGTATTTATTGTAGGGGATAGGATTTACAACTCCATTATGATGTCACAATCTAGTAATAACAGAAGATACTTTGTAGAACTCATTATAATGTAGTATAGAACTCCATTATGATGTCATAATGTAAAACTGCATTATGATGTCATAATCTATTCATAGCAGGTAATAGAATTTACAACTCCATTATGATGTCACAATCTAGTAATAACAAAAGATACAACGTAGAACAACATTATTATGTAATATAGAACTCTATTATGATGTCATAATGTAAAACTGCATTATGATGTCATAATGTATTTATAGTAGGGGGTAGAATTTACAACTCCATTATGATGTCACAATCTAGTAATAACAAAAGATACAATGTTGAACTTCATTATAATTTAGTATACAGTCGTCACTGGGACAGGTGGGGTCCTTTAAATGAAATACAATTTCACTGTGAAAGTACCCCAGAAATATTAGATTAGATAATCTGTTCTATTATTAAAATATAACTTTTATTATAGGACTTTATTTAAAATACACTAAATCACACCACCAAATGGCCCAGCACACATCAGAAAACTAGACGAACATAAACATACAAACACCCAAAGAACATACAGGACAGGGGATAGGTATATCACCTTATCGTGGTGATCCGCTATACCGATGTTAATTACCGTTCCCTTAATAGATTTACAGGTACGGTTATATTGCTATTTATACAGTGGTAAGAACGGTATAAATTTTATTTCAGAAGGCTAAGGATGATAGACAAATAATATTTAATCGACGTGTTTCTACGGCCCTGATGTAATAAGTGAGCCGATTCATCAGGATCAAGACAAATAGCCTCTGTCTTTTGTACTCAAATGCCCCAAATGAAGAATGGTAATCTAATATTTCTGGGGTACTTTCACAGTGAAATTATAATTTAGTATAGAACTATATTAGGATGTCATAATGTAATGTAAAACTGCATTATGATGTCATAATCTATTCATGGTAGGGGATAGTATTTAAAACTGCATTATGATGTCACAAATTAGTAATAACAAAAGATGCAACGTAGAACTTCATTATATTGTAATATAGAGCTCCATTATGATGTCATCATGTAATGTAAAACTGCATTATGATGTCATAATCTATTCATGGTAGGGGATAGAATTTACAACTCCATTATGATGTCACAATCTAGTACTATTAAAGGATACAACGTAGAACAACATTATTATGTAATATAGAACTCCATTATGATGTCATAATGTAAAACTGCATTATGATGTCATCATGTATTTATAGTAGGGGATAGAATTTACAACTGCATTATGATGTCACAATCTAGTAATAACAAAAGATACAACATAGAACAACATTATTATGTAATATAGAACTCCATTATGATGTCATAATATTAAACTGCATTATGACGTCATAATGTATTCATAGTAGGGGATAGAATTTACAACACCATTATGATGTCAGAATATAGTAATAACAAAAGATGTAATGTAGAACTTCATTATAATGTAGTATAGAACTCTATTATGATGTCATAATGTAAAACTGCATTATGATGTCATAATGTGAAACTGCATTATGATGTCATAATGTATTTATTGTAGGGGATAGGATTTACAACTCCATTATGATGTCACAATCTAGTAATAACAGAAGATACTTTGTAGAACTCATTATAATGTAGTATAGAACTCCATTATGATGTCATAATGTAAAACTGCATTATGATGTCATAATCTATTCATAGCAGGTAATAGAATTTACAACTCCATTATGATGTCACAATCTAGTAATAACAAAAGATACAACGTAGAACAACATTATTATGTAATATAGAACTCTATTATGATGTCATAATGTAAAACTGCATTATGATGTCATAATGTATTTATAGTAGGGGGTAGAATTTACAACTCCATTATGATGTCACAATCTAGTAATAACAAAAGATACAATGTAGAACTTCATTATAATTTAGTATACAGTCGTCACTGGGACAGGTGGGGTCCTTTAAATGAAATACAATTTCACTGTGAAAGTACCCCAGAAATATTAGATTAGATAATCTGTTCTATTATTAAAATATAACTTTTATTATAGGACTTTATTTAAAATACACTAAATCACACCACCAAATGGCCCAGCACACATCAGAAAACTAGACGAACATAAACATACAAACACCCAAAGAACATACAGGACAGGGGATAGGTATATCACCTTATCGTGGTGATCCGCTATACCGATGTTAATTACCGTTCCCTTAATAGATTTACAGGTACGGTTATATTGCTATTTATACAGTGGTAATAACGGTATAAATTTTATTTCAGAAGGCTAAGGATGATAGACAAATAATATTTAATCGACGTGTTTCTACGGCCCTGATGTAATAAGTGAGCCGATTCATCAGGATCAAGACAAATAGCCTCTGTCTTTTGTACTCAAATGCCCCAAATGAAGAATGGTAATCTAATATTTCTGGGGTACTTTCACAGTGAAATTATAATTTAGTATAGAACTATATTAGGATGTCATAATGTAATGTAAAACTGCATTATGATGTCATAATCTATTCATGGTAGGGGATAGTATTTAAAACTGCATTATGATGTCACAAATTAGTAATAACAAAAGATGCAACCTAGAACTTTATTATATTGTAATACTAGCGTACCCGTCGCGCGTTGCTGCGAAGACAGACAGACATACATACATTCGTTTTTATATATCTAGATGACGGCAGCAGCGACCACTGAGGTTTTGTAGGCCGCTGCTTCCCCCTTGCAGGCTGAATAAAATAGCCGTTGTGTGGAACATCCAATTTATCCGGCTGCTGTGGCTTCTTGGGAAGATAGCCTAGTACATGTTTGCCCACTTCTAACTCCAATGGAGACTGACTGTAAATGGCTGGCGTGCTCTAGTATTTATGGTTCCAAGCTGTACGTGTCATTGCATACAGTCTGTCTATCTATCTATCTATCTATCTATCTGGGTTATTGCATACAGTCTATCTATCTATCTATCTATCTATCTATGACATCAGGAAATGAGAGAATTAGATTCCGTACGTAAAATTTGAACGCTAATTCTTTGGCGCTTTGAATTGAATAATCGAGTTGGGACCCATTAACTTTTCCTATTTATGACATAATCAATGCTCGAGCCAAATTTCAAGTTTCTATGACATTGGGAAATGAGAGAATTAAATTCCGTACATAAAATTTGGACGCTAATTCTTTTGCGCTTAGAATTGAATAATCGAGTTGGGATGAGACATAAGGCCTTGCCCATAAGCATTCCCCAACCTCCAAGAACTGAACGTACCTACCTGAATGAGATTTTGTAGGCCGCTGCTTCCCCCTTGCGGGCTGAATAAAATAGCCGTTGCGTGGAACATACAATTTATCCGGCTGCTGTGGCTTCTTAGGAAGCTATCCTAGTACTTGTTTACCCACTTCCAACTCCAATGGTAATTGGCTGGCGTGCTCTAGTGGTTCCAAGCTGTACGTGTCATAATAGAGCCTTAATGACATCACAATGCAGCTTATGAGAACATGTTGGGGCATGTTCGCGCGTTGCTGCGAAGACAGACATACATACATACTACGTTTTTATATATCTAGATGACGGCAGCAGTGACCACTGAGGTTTACCGCTGGGGTATGTCACTCTTATTACTAATGGGGGGAGTGTCACTATTATTACTGCTGTGGGATGTCACTGTTATCGCTGGGGTGAAGGTGTCACTATTACCGCTGGGGTATGTGTACATGTGGCAGAAATGGGCAGGGCTCTTTCAGAATAGACAGGGTGCAGATTTTGACTGCTTTTTAGATGCGGAAATGCTGCAGTATTTTCCACAGAAATTTCCGCTGAGCACATTCTGCAGTATTTCCGCGTCCAAAAAGCAGTCAGAATCTGCACCCGGTCTATTCTGAAACAGCCTTGTCCTTTTTAGAACGACGGGGGTAAAATCATACGTCGTGATAAGCCCCGCCCCCTGACGTGTTGGCACTTTGCGATACATAAGTGGGTTTTGGGTTGTCGTTTGGGCACTCGGTCCCTAAAAGGTTCGCCATCACTGGCCTAGTACATGTTTGCCCACTTCCAACTTCAATGGAGACTGACTGTAAATGGCTGGCGTGCTCTAGTATTTATGGTTTCAAGCTGTACGTGTCATTGCATACAGTCTATCTATCTATCTATCTATCTATCTATCTATCTATCTATCTATAAGGGTTATTGCATACAGTCTATCTATCTATCTATCTATCTATCTATCTATCTATCTATCTATGACATCAGGAAATGAGAGAATTAGATTTTGTAGGCCGCTGCTTCCCCCTTGCGGGCTGAATAAAATAGCCGTTGGGTGGAACATACAATTTATCCGGCTGCTGTGGCTTCTTAGGAAGATATCCTAGTACTTGTTTACTCACTTCCAACTCCAATGGTAATTGGCTGGCGTGCTCTAGTGGTTCCAAGCTGTACGTGTCATAATAGAGCCTTAATGACATCACAATGCAGCTTTATAGAACATGTTGGGGCATGTTCAAGGGCGTCCGATGTTGATGACATCAGTGATGACATCACAATAGCAGGTGGCTTACTTATTCGATCTACGTGGGGGGGGCGTAACTTTCGACGACGCTCGCGCGCCATTTATCGTAGGATATTTGTACTATGCCTATAATCTTCCCAGGAGTGTACTCAACAACTTCCCAAAGTTTCATGGCGATCGGATGAATGGTGTAGTAGCGCATAAAGGACAAACACGCACGCACGCACGCAGACAGACATACATTCAATTTTATATATATAGATAGAGCTCCATTATGATGTCATCATGTAATGTAAAACTGCATTATGATGTCATAATCTATTCATGGTAGGGGATAGAATTTACAACTCCATTATGATGTCACAATCTAGTATTATTAAAGGATACAACGTAGAACAACATTATTATGTAATATAGAACTCCATTATGATGTCATAATGTAAAACTGCATTATGATGTCATCATGTATTTATAGTAGGGGATAGAATTTACAACTGCATTATGATGTCACAATCTAGTAATAACAAAAGATACAACATAGAACAACATTATTATGTAATATAGAACTCCATTATGATGTCATAATATTAAACTGCATTATGACGTCATAATGTATTCATAGTAGGGGATAGAATTTACAACACCATTATGATGTCAGAATATAGTAATAACAAAAGATGTAATGTAGAACTTCATTATAATGTAGTATAGAACTCTATTATGATGTCATAATGTAAAACTGCATTATGATGTCATAATCTATTCATAGCAAGTAATAGAATTTACAACTCCATTATGATATCACAATCTAGTAATAACAAAAGATGCAACGTAGAACAACACTACTTTGTAATATAGAACTCCATTATGATGTCATAATGTAAAACTGCTTATGATGTCATAATCTATTAATGGTAGGGGATAGAATTTACAATATCATTATGATGTCACAATCTAGTAATAACAAAAAATACAACGTAGAACAGCATTTTTATGTAATATAGAACTCCATTATGATGTCATAATGTGAAACTTCATTATGATGTCATAATGTATTTATTGTAGGGGATAGGATTTACAACTCCATTATGATGTCACAATCTAGTAATAACAGAAGATACTTTGTAGAACTTCATTATAATATAATATAGAACTCCATTATGATGTCATAATGTAAAACTGCATTATGATGTCATAATGTATTTATAGTAGGGGGTAGAATTTACAACTGCATTATGATGTCACAATCTAGTAATAACAAAAGATACAATGTAGAACTTCATTATAATTTAGTATAGAACTATATTAGGATGTCATAATGTAATGTAAAACTGCATTAAGATGTCATAATCTATTCATGGTAGGGGATAGTATTTAAAACTCCATTATGATGTCACAAATTAGTAATAACAAAAGATACAACATACAACTTAATGATAATGTAATATAGAACTCCATTATGTCATAATGTAAAACTGCATTATGATGTCATAATCTGTTCATGGTAGGGGATAGAATTTACAACTCCATTATGATGTCACAATCTAGTAATAACAAAAGATACAACATAATTATAATGTAATATAGAACTCTATTATGATGTCATAATGTAAAACTGCATTATGATGTCATAATGTTTTTATAGTAGGGGATAGAATTTACAACTTCATTATGATGTCGCAATCTAGTAGTAACAAAAGATTAGAGATGAGCGAACACGTTCGGCCCCGCCCCTTTTTCGCCCGAACACCGAACTTTGCGAACACCTCAGTGTTCGGGCGAAAAAGTTCGGGGGCCGCCGTGGCAGCGCGGGGGGGTGCGGCGGGGAGTGGGGGGGAGAGGGAGAGAGAGAGGGCTCCCCCCTGTTCCCCGCTACTGCCGCCCGCGCCGCCGCGCATCTCCCCGCCCCCCGGCGGCACCCGGACACTTACGCGCGAACACTGCAGTGTTCGCTAAAGCCGGTGTCCGGGTGCGGATGTGTCCGTTACGGACACGTTCGCTCATCTCTACAAAAGATACAACGTAGAACAACATTATTATGTAATATAGAACGCCATTATGATGTCATAATGTGAAACTGCATTATGACGTAATAATGTATTCATAGTAGGGGATAGGATTTACAACTCCATTATGATGTCAGAATCTAGTAATAACAAAAGATACAATGTAGAAAAACATTATTATGTAATATAGAACGCCATTATGATGTCATAATGTAAAACTGCATTATGATGTCATAATGTATTTATGGCAGGGGATTGAATTTACAACTCCATTATGATGTCACAATCTAGTAATAACAAAAGATACAATGTAGAACTTCATTATAATGTAGTATAGAACTCCATTATGATGTCATAATGTAAAACTGCTTTATGATGTCATAATTTATTTATAGCAGGTAATATAATTTACAACTCCATTATGTCACAATCTAATAATAATAAAAGATACAAAGTAGAAAAACATTATGTAATATAGAACTTCATTATGATGTCATAATGTGAAACTGCATTATGACATCATAATCTATTCATAGTAGGGGATAGCATTTACAACTCCATTAAGATGTCACAATCTAGTAATAACAAAAGATACAATGTAGAAATCCATTATATTTTAGTATAGAACTCTATTATGATGTCGTAATGTAAAACTGCATTAGGATGTCATAATCTATTCATGGTAGGGGATCAAATTTACAATATCATTATGATGTCACAATCTAGTAATAACAAAAGATACAATGTAGAACAGCCTTTTTATGTAATATACAACTCATTATGATGTCATAATGTGAAACTTCATTATGATGTCATAATGTATTTATAGTAGGGGGTAGAATTTACAACTCCATTATGATGTCACAATCTAGTAATAACAAAAGATACAATGTAGAACAGCATTTTTATGTAATATAGAACTCCATTATGATGTCATAACGTGAAACTGCATTATGATGTCATAATGTATTCATTGTAGTGGATAGGATTTACAACTCCATTATGATGTCACAATTTAGTAATAACAAAAGATACAATGTAGAACTTCATTATAATTTAGTATAGAACTCTGTTATGATGTCATAACGTAATGTAAAACTGCATTATGATGTCATAATCTATTCATGGTAGGGGATAGAATTTACAACTCCATTATGATGTCACAATCTTGTAATAGCAAAAGATACAATGTAGAACTTCATTATAATGTAGTATAGAACTCTATTTTGATGTCGTAATGTAAAACTGCATTATGATGTCATAATCTATTCATAGCAGGTAATAGAATTTACAACTCCATTATGATGTCAGAATCTAGTAATAACAAAAGATACAACGTAGAACAACATTATTATGTAATATAGAACTCCATTATGATGTCATAATGTGAAACTGCATTATGACGTAATAATGTATTCATAGTATGGGATAGGATTTACAACTCCATTATGATGTCAGAATCTAGTAATAACAAAAGATACAATGTAGAAAAACATTATTATGTAATATAGAACGCCATTATGATGTCATAATGTGAAACTGCATTATGATGTCATAATGTATTTATTGTAGGGGATAGGATTTACAACTCCATTATGATGTCACAATCTAGTAATAACAGAAGATACTTTGTAGAACTTCATTATAATGTAGTATAGAACTCCATTATGATGTCATAATGTAAAACTGCATTATGATGTCATAATCTATTCATAGCAGGTAATAGAATTTACAACTCCATTATGATGTCACAATCTAGTAATAACAAAAGATACAACGTAGAACAACATTATTATATAATATAGAACTCTATTATGATGTCATAATGTAAAACTGCATTATGATGTCACAATCTAGTAATAACAAAAGATACAATGTAGAACTTCATTATAATTTAGTATACATTCGTCACTGGGACAGGTGGGGTCCTTTAAATGAAATACAATTTCACTGTGAAAGTACCCCAGAAATATTAGATTAGATAATCTGTTCTATTAATAAAATATAACTTTTATTATAGGACTTTATTTAAAATACACTAAATCACACCACCAAATGGCCCAGCACACATCAGAAAACTAGACGAACATAAACATACAAACACCCAAAGAACCTACAGGACAGGGGATAGGTATATCACCTTATCGTGGTGATCCGCTATACCGATGTTAATTACCGTTCCCTTAATAGATTTACAGGTACGGTTATATTGCTATTTATACAGTGGTAATAACGGTATAAATTTTATTTCAGAAGGCTAAGGATGATAGACAAATAATATTTAATCGACGTGTTTCTACGGCCCTGATGTAATAAGTGAGCCGATTCATCAGGATCAAGACAAATAGCCTCTGTCTTTTGTACTCAAATGCCCCAAATGAAGAATGGTAATCTAATATTTCTGGGGTACTTTCACAGTGAAATTATAATTTAGTATAGAACTATATTAGGATGCCATAATGTAATGTAAAACTGCATTATGATGTCATAATCTATTCATGGTAGGGGATAGTATTTAAAACTGCATTATGATGTCACAAATTAGTAATAACAAAAGATGCAACGTAGAACTTCATTATATTGTAATATAGAGCTCCATTATGATGTCATCATGTAATGTAAAACTGCATTATGATGTCATAACCTATTCATGGTAGGGGATAGAATTTACAACTCCATTATGATGTCACAATCTAGTACTATTAAAGGATACAACGTAGAACAACATTATTATGTAATATAGAACTCCATTATGATGTCATAATGTAAAACTGCATTATGATGTCATCATGTATTTATAGTAGGGGATAGAATTTACAACTGCATTATGATGTCACAATCTAGTAATAACAAAAGATACAACATAGAACAACATTATTATGTAATATAGAACTCCATTATGATGTCATAATATTAAACTGCATTATGACGTCATAATGTATTCATAGTAGGGGATAGAATTTACAACACCATTATGATTTCAGAATCTAGTAATAACAAAAGATGTAATGTAGAACTTCATTATAATGTAGTATAGAACTCTATTATGATGTCATAATGTAAAACTGCATTATGATGTCATAATCTATTCATAGCAAGTAATAGAATTTACAACTGCATTATGATATCACAATCTAGTAATAACAAAAGATGCAACGTAGAACAACACTACTTTGTAATATAGAACTCCATTATGATGTCATAATGTAAAACTGCATTATGATGTCATAATCTATTCATGGTAGGGGATAAAATTTACAATATCATTATGATGTCACAATCTAGTAATAACAAAAAATACAACGTAGAACAGCATTTTTATGTAATATAGAACTCCATTATGATGTCATAATGTGAAACTTCATTATATGTCATAATGTATTTATTGTAGGGGATAGGATTTACAACTCCATTATGATGTCACAATCTAGTAATAACAGAAGATGCTTTGTAGAACTTCATTATAATATAATATAGAACTCCATTATGATGTCATAATGTAAAACTGCATTATGATGTCATAATGTATTTATAGTAGGGGGTAGAATTTACAACTGCATTATGATGTCACAATCTAGTAATAACAAAAGATACAATGTAGAACTTCATTATAATTTAGTATAGAACTATATTAGGATGTCATAATGTAATGTAAAACTGCATTAAGATGTCATAATCTATTCATGGTAGGGGATAGTATTTAAAACTCCATTATGATGTCACAAATTAGTAATAACAAAAGATACAACATACAACTTAATGATAATGTAATATAGAACTCCATTATGTCATAATGTAAAACTGCATTATGATGTCATAATCTGTTCATGGTAGGGGATAGAATTTACAACTCCATTATGATGTCACAATCTAGTAATAACAAAAGATACAACATAATTATAATGTAATATAGAACTCTATTATGATGTCATAATGTAAAACTGCATTATGATGTCATAATGTTTTTATAGTAGGGGATAGAATTTACAACTTCATTATGATGTCGCAATCTAAGATACAACGTAGAACAACATTATTATGTAATATAGAACGCCATTATGATGTCATAATGTGAAACTGCATTATGACGTAATAATGTATTCATAGTAGGGGATAGGATTTACAACTCCATTATGATGTCAGAATCTAGTAATAACAAAAGATACAATGTAGATAAACATTATTATGTAATATAGAACGCCATTATGATGTCATAATGTAAAACTGCATTATGATGTCATAATGTATTTATGGCAGGGGATTGAATTTACAACTCCATTATGATGTCACAATCTAGTAATAACAAAAGATACAATGTAGAACTTCATTATAATGTAGTATAGAACTCCATTATGATGTCATAATGTAAAACTGCTTTATGATGTCATAATTTATTTATAGCAGGTAATATAATTTACAACTCCATAATGTCACAATCTAATAATAATAAAAGATACAAAGTAGAAAAACATTATGTGATATAGAACTTCATTATGATGTCATAATGTGAAACTGCATTATGACATCATAATCTATTCATAGTAGGGGATAGCATTTACAACTCCATTATGATGTCACAATCTAGTAATAACAAAAGATACAATGTAGAAATCCATTATATTTTAGTATAGAACTCTGTTATGATGTCGTAATGTAAAACTGCATTAGGATGTCATAATCTATTCATGGTAGGGGATCAAATTTACAATATCATTATGATGTCACAATCTAGTAATAACAAAAGATACAATGTAGAACGGCCTTTTTATGTAATATAGAACTCATTATGATGTCATAATGTGAAACTTCATTATGATGTCATAATGTATTTATAGTAGGGGGTAGAATTTACAACTCCATTATGATGTCACAATCTAGTAATAACAAAAGATACAATGTAGAACAGCATTTTTATGTAATATAGAACTCCATTATGATGTCATAACGTGAAACTGCATTATGATGTCATAATGTATTCATTGTAGTGGATAGGATTTACAACTCCATTATGATGTCACAATTTAGTAATAACAAAAGATACAATGTAGAACTTCATTATAATTTAGTATAGAACTCTGTTATGATGTCATAACGTAATGTAAAACTTCCATTATGATGTCATAATCTATTCATGGTAGGGGATAGAATTTACAACTCCATTATGATGTCACAATCTTGTAATAGCAAAAGATACAATGTAGAACTTCATTATAATGTAGTATAGAACTCTATTTTGATGTCGTAATGTAAAACTGCATTATGATGTCATAATCTATTCATAGCAGGTAATAGAATTTACAACTCCATTATGATGTCACTATCTAGTAATAACAAAAGATACAACGTAGAACAACATTATTATGTAATATAGAACTCCATTATGATGTCATAATGTGAAACTGCATTATGACGTAATAATGTATTCATAGTATGGGATAGGATTTACAACTCCATTACGATGTCAGAATCTAGTAATAACAAAAGATACAATGTAGAAAAACATTATTATGTAATATAGAACGCCATTATGATGTCATAATGTGAAACTGCATTATGATGTCATAATGTATTTATTGTAGGGGATAGGATTTACAACTCCATTATGATGTCACAATCTAGTAATAACAGAAGATACTTTGTAGAACTTCATTATAATGTAGTATAGAACTCCATTATGATGTCATAATATAAAACTGCATTATGATGTCATAATCTATTCATAGCAGATAATAGAATTTACAACTCCATTATGATGTCACAATCTAGTAATAACAAAAGATACAACGTAGAACAACATTATTATGTAATATAGAACTCTATTATGATGTCATAATGTAAAACTGCATTATGATGTCATAATGTATTTATAGTAGGGGGTAGAATTTACAACTCCATTATGATGTCACAATCTAGTAATAACAAAAGATACAATGTAGAACTTCATTATAATTTAGTATACAGTCGTCACTGGGACAGGTGGGGTCCTTTAAATGAAATACAATTTCACTGTGAAACTACCCCAGTAATATTAGATTAGATAATCTGTTCTATTATTAAAATATAACTTTTATTATAGGACTTTATTTAAAATACACTAAATCACACCACCAAATGGCCCAGCACACATCAGAAAACTAGACGAACATAAACATACAAACAGCCAAAGAACATACAGGACAGGGGATAGGTATATCACCTTATCGTGGTGATCCGCTATACCGATGTTAATTACCGTTCCCTTAATAGATTTACAGGTACGGTTATATTGCTATTTATACAGTGGTAATAACGGTATAAATTTTATTTCAGAAGGCTAAGGATGATAGACAAATAATATTTAATCGACGTGTTTCTACGGCCCTGATGTAATAAGTGAGCCGATTCATCAGGATCAAGACAAATAGCCTCTGTCTTTTGTACTCAAATGCCCCAAATGAAGAATGGTAATCTAATATTTCTGGGGTACTTTCACAGTGAAATTATAATTTAGTATAGAACTATATTAGGATGTCATAATGTAATGTAAAACTGCATTATGATGTCATAATCTATTCATGGTAGGGGATAGTATTTAAAACTGCATTATGATGTCACAAATTAGTAATAACAAAAGATGCAACCTAGAACTTCATTATATTGTAATATAGAGCTCCATTATGATGTCATCATGTAATGTAAAACTGCATTATGATGTCATAATCTATTCATGGTAGGGGATAGAATTTACAACTCCATTATGATGTCACAATCTAGTATTATTAAAGGATACAACGTAGAACAACATTATTATGTAATATAGAACTCCATTATGATGTCATAATGTAAAACTGCATTATGATGTCATCATGTATTTATAGTAGGGGATAGAATTTACAACTGCATTATGATGTCACAATCTAGTAATAACAAAAGATACAACATAGAACAACATTATAATGTAATATAGAACTCCATTATGATGTCATAATATTAAACTGCATTATGACGTCATAATGTATTCATAGTAGGGGATAGAATTTACAACACCATTATGATGTCAGAATATAGTAATAACAAAAGATGTAATGTAGAACTTCAATATAATGTAGTATAGAACTCTATTATGATGTCATAATGTAAAACTGCATTATGATGTCATAATCTATTCATAGCAAGTAATAGAATTTACAACTCCATTATGATATCACAATCTAGTAATAACAAAAGATGCAACGTAGAACAACACTACTTTGTAATATAGAACTCCATTATGATGTCATAATGTAAAACTGCTTATGATGTCATAATCTATTCATGGTAGGGGATAGAATTTACAATATCATTATGATGTCACAATCTAGTAATAACAAAAAATACAACGTAGAACAGCATTTTTATGTAATATAGAACTCCATTATGATGTCATAACGTGAAACTGCATTATGATGTCATAATGTATTTATTGTAGGGGATAGGATTTACAACTCCATTATGATGTCACAATCTAGTAATAACAGAAGATACTTTGTAGAACTTCATTATAATATAATATAGAACTCCATTATGATGTCATAATGTAAAACTGCATTATGATGTCATAATGTATTTATAGTAGGGGGTAGAATTTACAACTGCATTATGATGTCACAATCTAGTAATAACAAAAGATACAATGTAGAACTTCATTATAATTTAGGATAGAACTATATTAGGATGTCATAATGTAATGTAAAACTGCATTAAGATGTCATAATCTATTCATGGTAGGGGATAGTATTTAAAACTCCATTATGATGTCACAAATTAGTAATAACAAAAGATACAACATACAACTTAATGATAATGTAATATAGAACTCCATTATGATGTCATAATGTAAAACTGCATTATGATGTCATAATCTGTTCATGGTAGGGGATAGAATTTACAACTCCATTATGATGTCACAATCTAGTAATAACAAAAGATACAACATAATTATAATGTATTATAGAACTCTATTATGATGTCATAATGTAAAACTGCATTATGATGTCATAATGTTTTTATAGTAGGGGATAGAATTTACAACTTCATTATGATGTCGCAATCTAGTAGTAACAAAAGATACAACGTAGAACAACATTATTATGTAATATAGAACGCCATTATGATGTCATAATGTGAAACTGCATTATGACGTAATAATGTATTCATAGTAGGGGATAGGATTTACAACTCCATTATGATGTCAGAATCTAGTAATAACAAAAGATACAATGTAGAAAAACATTATTATGTAATATAGAACGCCATTATGATGTCATAATGTAAAACTGCATTATGATGTCATAATGTATTTATGGCAGGGGATTGAATTTACAACTCCATTATGATGTCACAATCTAGTAATAACAAAAGATACAATGTAGAACTTCATTATAATGTAGTATAGAACTCCATTATGATGTCATAATGTAAAACTGCTTTATGATGTCATAATTTATTTATAGCAGGTAATATAATTTACAACTCCATTATGTCACAATCTAATAATAATAAAAGATACAAAGTAGAAAAACATTATGTAATATAGAACTTCATTATGATGTCATAATGTGAAACTGCATTATGACATCATAATCTATTCATAGTAGGGGATAACATTTACAACTCCATTAAGATGTCACAATCTAGTAATAACAAAAGATACAATGTAGAAATCCATTATATTTTAGTATAGAACTCTATTATGATGTCGTAATGTAAAACTGCATTAGGATGTTATAATCTATTCATGGTAGGGGATCAAATTTACAATATCATTATGATGTCACAATCTAGTAATAACAAAAGATACAATGTAGAACAGCCTTTTTATGTAATATACAACTCATTATGATGTCATAATGTGAAACTTCATTATGATGTCATAATGTATTTATAGTAGGGGGTAGAATTTACAACTCCATTATGATGTCACAATCTAGTAATAACAAAAGATACAATGTAGAACAGCATTTTTATGTAATATAGAACTCCATTATGATGTCATAACGTGAAACTGCATTATGATGTCATAATGTATTCATTGTAGTGGATAGGATTTACAACTCCATTATGATGTCACAATTTAGTAATAACAAAAGATACAATGTAGAACTTCATTATAATTTAGTATAGAACTCTGTTATGATGTCATAACGTAATGTAAAACTGCATTATGATGTCATAATCTATTCATGGTAGGGGATAGAATTTACAACTCCATTATGATGTCACAATCTTGTAATAGCAAAAGATACAATGTAGAACTTCATTATAATGTAGTATAGAACTCTATTTTGATGTTGTAATGTAAAACTGCATTATGATGTCATAATCTATTCATAGCAGGTAATAGAATTTACAACTCCATTATGATGTCAGAATCTAGTAATAACAAAAGATACAACGTAGAACAACATTATTATGTAATATAGAACTCCATTATGATGTCATAATGTGAAACTGCATTATGACGTATTAATGTATTCATAGTATGGGATAGGATTTACAACTCCATTATGATGTCAGAATCTAGTAATAACAAAAGATACAATGTAGAAAAACATTATTATGTAATATAGAACGCCATTATGATGTCATAATGTGAAACTGCATTATGATGTCATAATGTATTTATTGTAGGGGATAGGATTTACAACTCCATTATGATGTCACAATCTAGTAATAACAGAAGATACTTTGTAGAACTTCATTATAATGTAGTATAGAACTCCATTATGATGTCATAATGTAAAACTGCATTATGATGTCATAATCTATTCATAGCAGGTAATAGAATTTACAACTCCATTATGATGTCACAATCTAGTAATAACAAAAGATACAACGTAGAACAACATTATTATATAATATAGAACTCTATTATGATGTCATAATGTAAAACTGCATTATGATGTCACAATCTAGTAGTAACAAAAGATACAATGTAGAACTTCATTATAATTTAGTATACAGTCGTCACTGGGACAGGTGGGGTCCTTTCAATGAAATACAATTTCACTGTGAAACTACCCCAGAAATATTAGATTAGATAATCTGTTCTATTATTAAAATATAACTTTTATTATAGGACTTTATTTAAAATACACTAAATCACACCACCAAATGGCCCAGCACACATCAGAAAACTAGACGAACATAAACATACAAACACCCAAAGAACATACAGGACAGGGGATAGGTATATCACCTTATCGTGGTGATCCGCTATACCGATGTTAATTACCGTTCCCTTAATAGATTTACAGGTACGGTTATATTGCTATTTATACAGTGGTAATAACGGTATAAATTTTATTTCAGAAGGCTAAGGATGATAGACAAATAATATTTAATCGACGTGTTTCTACGGCCCTGATGTAATAAGTGAGCCGATTCATCAGGATCAAGACAAATAGCCTCTGTCTTTTGTACTCAAATGCCCCAAATGAAGAATGGTAATCTAATATTTCTGGGGTACTTTCACAGTGAAATTATAATTTAGTATAGAACTATATTAGGATGTCATAATGTAATGTAAAACTGCATTATGATGTCATAATCTATTCATGGTAGGGGATAGTATTTAAAACTGCATTATGATGTCACAAATTAGTAATAACAAAAGATGCAACCTAGAACTTCATTATATTGTAATATAGAGCTCCATTATGATGTCATCATGTAATGTAAAACTGCATTATGATGTCATAATCTATTCATGGTAGGGGATAGAATTTACAACTCCATTATGATGTCACAATCTAGTATTATTAAAGGATACAACGTAGAACAACATTATTATGTAATATAGAACTCCATTATGATGTCATAATGTAAAACTGCATTATGATGTCATCATGTATTTATAGTAGGGGATAGAATTTACAACTGCATTATGATGTCACAATCTAGTAATAACAAAAGATACAACATAGAACAACATTATTATGTAATATAGAACTCCATTATGATGTCATAATATTAAACTGCATTATGACGTCATAATGTATTCATAGTAGGGGATAGAATTTACAACACCATTATGATGTCAGAATATAGTAATAACAAAAGATGTAATGTAGAACTTCAATATAATGTAGTATAGAACTCTATTATGATGTCATAATGTAAAACTGCATTATGATGTCATAATCTATTCATAGCAAGTAATAGAATTTACAACTCCATTATGATATCACAATCTAGTAATAACAAAAGATGCAACGTAGAACAACACTACTTTGTAATATAGAACTCCATTATGATGTCATAATGTAAAACTGCTTATGATGTCATAATCTATTCATGGTAGGGGATAGAATTTACAATATCATTATGATGTCACAATCTAGTAATAACAAAAAATACAACGTAGAACAGCATTTTTATGTAATATAGAACTCCATTATGATGTCATAACGTGAAACTGCATTATGATGTCATAATGTATTTATTGTAGGGGATAGGATTTACAACTCCATTATGATGTCACAATCTAGTAATAACAGAAGATACTTTGTAGAACTTCATTATAATATAATATAGAACTCCATTATGATGTCATAATGTAAAACTGCATTATGATGTCATAATGTATTTATAGTAGGGGGTAGAATTTACAACTGCATTATGATGTCACAATCTAGTAATAACAAAAGATACAATGTAGAACTTCATTATAATTTAGGATAGAACTATATTAGGATGTCATAATGTAATGTAAAACTGCATTAAGATGTCATAATCTATTCATGGTAGGGGATAGTATTTAAAACTCCATTATGATGTCACAAATTAGTAATAACAAAAGATACAACATACAACTTAATGATAATGTAATATAGAACTCCATTATGATGTCATAATGTAAAACTGCATTATGATGTCATAATCTGTTCATGGTAGGGGATAGAATTTACAACTCCATTATGATGTCACAATCTAGTAATAACAAAAGATACAACATAATTATAATGTATTATAGAACTCTATTATGATGTCATAATGTAAAACTGCATTATGATGTCATAATGTTTTTATAGTAGGGGATAGAATTTACAACTTCATTATGATGTCGCAATCTAGTAGTAACAAAAGATACAACGTAGAACAACATTATTATGTAATATAGAACGCCATTATGATGTCATAATGTGAAACTGCATTATGACGTAATAATGTATTCATAGTAGGGGATAGGATTTACAACTCCATTATGATGTCAGAATCTAGTAATAACAAAAGATACAATGTAGAAAAACATTATTATGTAATATAGAACGCCATTATGATGTCATAATATAAAACTGCATTATGATGTCATAATGTATTTATGGCAGGGGATTGAATTTACAACTCCATTATGATGTCACAATCTAGTAATAACAAAAGATACAATGTAGAACTTCATTATAATGTAGTATAGAACTCCATTATGATGTCATAATGTAAAACTGCTTTATGATGTCATAATTTATTTATAGCAGGTAATATAATTTACAACTCCATTATGATGTCACAATCTAATAATAATAAAAGATACAAAGTAGAAAAACATTATGTAATATAGAACTTCATTATGATGTCATAATGTGAAACTGCATTATGACATCATAATCTATTCATAGTAGGGGATAACATTTACAACTCCATTAAGATGTCACAATCTAGTAATAACAAAAGATACAATGTAGAAATCCATTATATTTTAGTATAGAACTCTATTATGATGTCGTAATGTAAAACTGCATTAGGATGTTATAATCTATTCATGGTAGGGGATCAAATTTACAATATCATTATGATGTCACAATCTAGTAATAACAAAAGATACAATGTAGAACAGCCTTTTTATGTAATATACAACTCATTATGATGTCATAATGTGAAACTTCATTATGATGTCATAATGTATTTATAGTAGGGGGTAGAATTTACAACTCCATTATGATGTCACAATCTAGTAATAACAAAAGATACAATGTAGAACAGCATTTTTATGTAATATAGAACTCCATTATGATGTCATAACGTGAAACTGCATTATGATGTCATAATGTATTCATTGTAGTGGATAGGATTTACAACTCCATTATGATGTCACAATTTAGTAATAACAAAAGATACAATGTAGAACTTCATTATAATTTAGTATAGAACTCTGTTATGATGTCATAACGTAATGTAAAACTGCATTATGATGTCATAATCTATTCATGGTAGGGGATAGAATTTACAACTCCATTATGATGTCACAATCTTGTAATAGCAAAAGATACAATGTAGAACTTCATTATAATGTAGTATAGAACTCTATTTTGATGTTGTAATGTAAAACTGCATTATGATGTCATAATCTATTCATAGCAGGTAATAGAATTTACAACTCCATTATGATGTCAGAATCTAGTAATAACAAAAGATACAACGTAGAACAACATTATTATGTAATATAGAACTCCATTATGATGTCATAATGTGAAACTGCATTATGACGTATTAATGTATTCATAGTATGGGATAGGATTTACAACTCCATTATGATGTCAGAATCTAGTAATAACAAAAGATACAATGTAGAAAAACATTATTATGTAATATAGAACGCCATTATGATGTCATAATGTGAAACTGCATTATGATGTCATAATGTATTTATTGTAGGGGATAGGATTTACAACTCCATTATGATGTCACAATCTAGTAATAACAGAAGATACTTTGTAGAACTTCATTATAATGTAGTATAGAACTCCATTATGATGTCATAATGTAAAACTGCATTATGATGTCATAATCTATTCATAGCAGGTAATAGAATTTACAACTCCATTATGATGTCACAATCTAGTAATAACAAAAGATACAACGTAGAACAACATTATTATATAATATAGAACTCTATTATGATGTCATAATGTAAAACTGCATTATGATGTCACAATCTAGTAGTAACAAAAGATACAATGTAGAACTTCATTATAATTTAGTATACAGTCGTCACTGGGACAGGTGGGGTCCTTTCAATGAAATACAATTTCACTGTGAAACTACCCCAGAAATATTAGATTAGATAATCTGTTCTATTATTAAAATATAACTTTTATTATAGGACTTTATTTAAAATACACTAAATCACACCACCAAATGGCCCAGCACACATCAGAAAACTAGACGAACATAAACATACAAACACCCAAAGAACATACAGGACAGGGGATAGGTATATCACCTTATCGTGGTGATCCGCTATACCGATGTTAATTACCGTTCCCTTAATAGATTTACAGGTACGGTTATATTGCTATTTATACAGTGGTAATAACGGTATAAATTTTATTTCAGAAGGCTAAGGATGATAGACAAATAATATTTAATCGACGTGTTTCTACGGCCCTGATGTAATAAGTGAGCCGATTCATCAGGATCAAGACAAATAGCCTCTGTCTTTTGTACTCAAATGCCCCAAATGAAGAATGGTAATCTAATATTTCTGGGGTACTTTCACAGTGAAATTATAATTTAGTATAGAACTATATTAGGATGTCATAATGTAATGTAAAACTGCATTATGATGTCATAATCTATTCATGGTAGGGGATAGTATTTAAAACTGCATTATGATGTCACAAATTAGTAATAACAAAAGATGCAACCTAGAACTTCATTATATTGTAATATAGAGCTCCATTATGATGTCATCATGTAATGTAAAACTGCATTATGATGTCATAATCTATTCATGGTAGGGGATAGAATTTACAACTCCATTATGATGTCACAATCTAGTATTATTAAAGGATACAACGTAGAACAACATTATTATGTAATATAGAACTCCATTATGATGTCATAATGTAAAACTGCATTATGATGTCATCATGTATTTATAGTAGGGGATAGAATTTACAACTGCATTATGATGTCACAATCTAGTAATAACAAAAGATACAACATAGAACAACATTATTATGTAATATAGAACTCCATTATGATGTCATAATATTAAACTGCATTATGACGTCATAATGTATTCATAGTAGGGGATAGAATTTACAACACCATTATGATGTCAGAATATAGTAATAACAAAAGATGTAATGTAGAACTTCATTATAATGTAGTATAGAACTCTATTATGATGTCATAATGTAAAACTGCATTATGATGTCATAATCTATTCATAGCAAGTAATAGAATTTACAACTCCATTATGATATCACAATCTAGTAATAACAAAAGATGCAACGTAGAACAACACTACTTTGTAATATAGAACTCCATTATGATGTCATAATGTAAAACTGCTTATGATGTCATAATCTATTCATGGTAGGGGATAGAATTTACAATATCATTATGATGTCACAATCTAGTAATAACAAAAAATACAACGTAGAACAGCATTTTTATGTAATATAGAACTCCATTATGATGTCATAATGTGAAACTTCATTATGATGTCATAATGTATTTATTGTAGGGGATAGGATTTACAACTCCATTATGATGTCACAATCTAGTAATAACAGAAGATACTTTGTAGAACTACATTATAACATAATATAGAACTCCATTATGATGTCATAATGTAAAACTGCATTATGATGTCATAATGTATTTATAGTAGGGGGTAGAATTTACAACTGCATTATGATGTCACAATCTAGTAATAACAAAAGATACAATGTAGAACTTCATTATAATTTAGGATAGAACTATATTAGGATGTCATAATGTAATGTAAAACTGCATTAAGATGTCATAATCTATTCATGGTAGGGGATAGTATTTAAAACTCCATTATGATGTCACAAATTAGTAATAACAAAAGATACAACATACAACTTAATGATAATGTAATATAGAACTCCATTATGATGTCATAATGTAAAACTGCATTATGATGTCATAATCTGTTCATGGTAGGGGATAGAATTTACAACTCCATTATGATGTCACAATCTAGTAATAACAAAAGATACAACATAATTATAATGTAATATAGAACTCTATTATGATGTCATAATGTAAAACTGCATTATGATGTCATAATGTTTTTATAGTAGGGGATAGAATTTACAACTTCATTATGATGTCGCAATCTAGTAGTAACAAAAGATACAACGTAGAACAACATTATTATGTAATATAGAACGCCATTATGATGTCATAATGTGAAACTGCATTATGACGTAATAATGTATTCATAGTAGGGGATAGGATTTACAACTCCATTATGATGTCAGAATCTAGTAATAACAAAAGATACAATGTAGATAAACATTATTATGTAATATAGAACGCCATTATGATGTCATAATGTAAAACTGCATTATGATGTCATAATGTATTTATGGCAGGGGATTGAATTTACAACTCCATTATGATGTCACAATCTAGTAATAACAAAAGATACAATGTAGAACTTCATTATAATGTAGTATAGAACTCCATTATGATGTCATAATGTAAAACTGCTTTATGATGTCATAATTTATTTATAGCAGGTAATATAATTTACAACTCCATAATGTCACAATCTAATAATAATAAAAGATACAAAGTAGAAAAACATTATGTAATATAGAACTTCATTATGATGTCATAATGTGAAACTGCATTATGACATCATAATCTATTCATAGTAGGGGATAGCATTTACAACTCCATTATGATGTCACAATCTAGTAATAACAAAAGATACAATGTAGAAATCCATTATATTTTAGTATAGAACTCTATTATGATGTCGTAATGTAAAACTGCATTAGGATGTCATAATCTATTCATGGTAGGGGATCAAATTTACAATATCATTATCATGTCACAATCTAGTAATAACAAAAGATACAATGTAGAACGGCCTTTTTATGTAATATAGAACTCATTATGATGTCATAATGTGAAACTTCATTATGATGTCATAATGTATTTATAGTAGGGGGTAGAATTTACAACTCCATTATGATGTCACAATCTAGTAATAACAAAAGATACAATGTAGAACAGCATTTTTATGTAATATAGAACTCCATTATGATGTCATAACGTGAAACTGCATTATGATGTCATAATGTATTCATTGTAGTGGATAGGATTTACAACTCCATTATGATGTCACAATTTAGTAATAACAAAAGATACAATGTAGAACTTCATTATAATGTAGTATAGAACTCTATTTTGATGTCGTTATGTAAAACTGCATTATGATGTCATAATCTATTCATAGCAGGTAATAGAATTTACAACTCCATTATGATGTCACTATCTAGTAATAACAAAAGATACAACGTAGAACAACATTATTATGTAATATAGAACTCCATTATGATGTCATAATGTGAAACTGCATTATGACGTAATAATGTATTCATAGTATGGGATAGGATTTACAACACCATTATGATGTCAGAATCTAGTAATAACAAAAGATACAATGTAGAAAAACATTATTATGTAATATAGAACGCCATTATGATGTCATAATGTGAAACTGCATTATGATGTCATAATGTATTTATTGTAGGGGATAGGATTTACAACTCCATTATGATGTCACAATCTAGTAATAACAGAAGATACTTTGTAGAACTTCATTATAATGTAGTATAGAACTCCATTATGATGTCATAATGTAAAACTGCATTATGATGTCATAATCTATTCATAGCAGATAATAGAATTTACAACTCCATTATGATGTCACAATCTAGTAATAACAAAAGATACAACGTAGAACAACATTATTATGTAATATAGAACTCTATTATGATGTCATAATGTAAAACTGCATTATGATGTCATAATGTATTTATAGTAGGGGGTAGAATTTACAACTCCATTATGATGTCACAATCTAGTAATAACAAAAGATACAATGTAGAACTTCATTATAATTTAGTATACAGTCGTCACTGGGACAGGTGGGGTCCTTTAAATGAAATACAATTTCACTGTGAAAGTACCCCAGAAATATTAGATTAGATAATCTGTTCTATTATTAAAATATAACTTTTATTATAGGACTTTATTTAAAATACACTAAATCACACCACCAAATGGCCCAGCACACATCAGAAAACTAGACGAACATAAACATACAAACACCCAAAGAACATACAGGACAGGGGATAGGTATATCACCTTATCGTGGTGATCCGCTATACCGATGTTAATTACCGTTCCCTTAATAGATTTACAGGTACGGTTATATTGCTATTTATACAGTGGTAAGAACGGTATAAATTTTATTTCAGAAGGCTAAGGATGATAGACAAATAATATTTAATCGACGTGTTTCTACGGCCCTGATGTAATAAGTGAGCCGATTCATCAGGATCAAGACAAATAGCCTCTGTCTTTTGTACTCAAATGCCCCAAATGAAGAATGGTAATCTAATATTTCTGGGGTACTTTCACAGTGAAATTATAATTTAGTATAGAACTATATTAGGATGTCATAATGTAATGTAAAACTGCATTATGATGTCATAATCTATTCATGGTAGGGGATAGTATTTAAAACTGCATTATGATGTCACAAATTAGTAATAACAAAAGATGCAACGTAGAACTTCATTATATTGTAATATAGAGCTCCATTATGATGTCATCATGTAATGTAAAACTGCATTATGATGTCATAATCTATTCATGGTAGGGGATAGAATTTACAACTCCATTATGATGTCACAATCTAGTATTATTAAAGGATACAACGTAGAACAACATTATTATGTAATATAGAACTCCATTATGATGTCATAATGTAAAACTGCATTATGATGTCATCATGTATTTATAGTAGGGGATAGAATTTACAACTGCATTATGATGTCACAATCTAGTAATAACAAAAGATACAACATAGAACAACATTATTATGTAATATAGAACTCCATTATGATGTCATAATATTAAACTGCATTATGACGTCATAATGTATTCATAGTAGGGGATAGAATTTACAACACCATTATGATGTCAGAATATAGTAATAACAAAAGATGTAATGTAGAACTTCATTATAATGTAGTATAGAACTCTATTATGATGTCATAATGTAAAACTGCATTATGATGTCATAATCTATTCATAGCAAGTAATAGAATTTACAACTCCATTATGATATCACAATCTAGTAATAACAAAAGATGCAACGTAGAACAACACTACTTTGTAATATAGAACTCCATTATGATGTCATAATGTAAAACTGCTTATGATGTCATAATCTATTCATGGTAGGGGATAGAATTTACAATATCATTATGATGTCACAATCTAGTAATAACAAAAAATACAACGTAGAACAGCATTTTTATGTAATATAGAACTCCATTATGATGTCATAATGTGAAACTTCATTATGATGTCATAATGTATTTATTGTAGGGGATAGGATTTACAACTCCATTATGATGTCACAATCTAGTAATAACAGAAGATACTTTGTAGAACTTCATTATAATATAATATAGAACTCCATTATGATGTCATAATGTAAAACTGCATTATGATGTCATAATGTATTTATAGTAGGGGGTAGAATTTACAACTGCATTATGATGTCACAATCTAGTAATAACAAAAGATACAATGTAGAACTTCATTATAATTTAGTATAGAACTATATTAGGATGTCATAATGTAATGTAAAACTGCATTAAGATGTCATAATCTATTCATGGTAGGGGATAGTATTTAAAACTCCATTATGATGTCACAAATTAGTAATAACAAAAGATACAACATACAACTTAATGATAATGTAATATAGAACTCCATTATGTCATAATGTAAAACTGCATTATGATGTCATAATCTGTTCATGGTAGGGGATAGAATTTACAATTCCATTATGATGTCACAATCTAGTAATAACAAAAGATACAACATAATTATAATGTAATATAGAACTCTATTATGATGTCATAATGTAAAACTGCATTATGATGTCATAATGTTTTTATAGTAGGGGATAGAATTTACAACTTCATTATGATGTCGCAATCTAGCAGTAACAAAAGATACAACGTAGAACAACATTATTATGTAATATAGAACGCCATTATGATGTCATAATGTGAAACTGCATTATGACGTAATAATGTATTCATAGTAGGGGATAGGATTTACAACTCCATTATGATGTCAGAATCTAGTAATAACAAAAGATACAATGTAGAAAAACATTATTATTAGGGATGAGCGAACGTGTCCGTTACGGACACATCCGCACCCGGACACCGGCTTTGCCGAACACTGCAGTGTTCGCGCGTAAGTGTCCGGGTGCCGCCGGGGGGCGGGGAGATGCGCGGCGGCGCGGGCGGCAGTAGCGGGGAACAGGGGGGAGCCCTCTCTCTCTCCCTCTCCCCCCCACTCCCCGCCGCACCCCCCCCGCGCTGCCACGGCGGCCCCCGAACTTTTTCGCCCGAACACTGAAGTGTTCGCAAAGTTCGGTGTTCGGGCGAAAAAGGGGCGGAGCCGAACGTGTTCGCTCATCTCTAATTATTATGTAATATAGAACGCCATTATGATGTCATAATGTAAAACTGCATTATGATGTCATAATGTATTTATGGCAGGGGATTGAATTTACAACTCCATTATGATGTCACAATCTAGTAATAACAAAAGATACAATGTAGAACTTCATTATAATGTAGTATAGAACTCCATTATGATGTCATAATGTAAAACTGCTTTATGATGTCATAATTTATTTATAGCAGGTAATATAATTTACAACTCCATTATGTCACAATCTAATAATAATAAAAGATACAAAGTAGAAAAACATTATGTAATATAGAACTTCATTATGATGTCATAATGTGAAACTGCATTATGACATCATAATCTATTCATAGTAGGGGATAGCATTTACAACTCCATTAAGATGTCACAATCTAGTAATAACAAAAGATACAATGTAGAAATCCATTATATTTTAGTATAGAACTCTATTATGATGTCGTAATGTAAAACTGCATTAGGATGTCATAATCTATTCATGGTAGGGGATCAAATTTACAATATCATTATGATGTCACAATCTAGTAATAACAAAAGATACAATGTAGAACAGCCTTTTTATGTAATATACAACTCATTATGATGTCATAATGTGAAACTTCATTATGATGTCATAATGTATTTATAGTAGGGGGTAGAATTTACAACTCCATTATGATGTCACAATCTAGTAATAACAAAAGATACAATGTAGAACAGCATTTTTATGTAATATAGAACTCCATTATGATGTCATAACGTGAAACTGCATTATGATGTCATAATGTATTCATTGTAGTAGATAGGATTTACAACTCCATTATGATGTCACAATTTAGTAATAACAAAAGATACAATGTAGAACTTCATTATAATTTAGTATAGAACTCTGTTATGATGTCATAACGTAATGTAAAACTGCATTATGATGTCATAATCTATTCATGGTAGGGGATAGAATTTACAACTCCATTATGATGTCACAATCTTGTAATAGCAAAAGATACAATGTAGAACTTCATTATAATGTAGTATAGAACTCTATTTTGATGTCGTAATGTACAACTGCATTATGATGTCATAATCTATTCATAGCAGGTAATAGAATTTACAACTCCATTATGATGTCAGAATCTAGTAATAACAAAAGATACAACGTAGAACAACATTATTATGTAATATAGAACTCCATTATGATGTCATAATGTGAAACTGCATTATGACGTAATAATGTATTCATAGTATGGGATAGGATTTACAACTCCATTATGATGTCAGAATCTAGTAATAACAAAAGATACAATGTAGAAAAACATTATTATGTAATATAGAACGCCATTATGATGTCATAATGTGAAACTGCATTATGATGTCATAATGTATTTATTGTAGGGGATAGGATTTACAACTCCATTATGATGTCACAATCTAGTAATAACAGAAGATACTTTGTAGAACTTCATTATAATGTAGTATAGAACTCCATTATGATGTCATAATGTAAAACTGCATTATGATGTCATAATCTATTCATAGCAGGTAATAGAATTTACAACTCCATTATGATGTCACAATCTAGTAATAACAAAAGATACAACGTAGAACAACATTATTATATAATATAGAACTCTATTATGATGTCATAATGTAAAACTGCATTATGATGTCACAATCTAGTAATAACAAAAGATACAATGTAGAACTTCATTATAATTTAGTATACAGTCGTCACTGGGACAGGTGGGGTCCTTTAAATGAAATACAATTTCACTGTGAAAGTACCCCAGAAATATTAGATTAGATAATCTGTTCTATTAATAAAATATAACTTTTATTATAGGACTTTATTTAAAATACACTAAATCACACCACCAAATGGCCCAGCACACATCAGAAAACTAGACGAACATAAACATACAAACACCCAAAGAACATACAGGACAGGGGATAGGTATATCACCTTATCGTGGTGATCCGCTATACCGATGTTAATTACCGTTCCCTTAATAGATTTACAGGTACGGTTATATTGCTATTTATACAGTGGTAATAACGGTATAAATTTTATTTCAGAAGGCTAAGGATGATAGACAAATAATATTTAATCGACGTGTTTCTACGGCCCTGATGTAATAAGTGAGCCGATTCATCAGGATCAAGACAAATAGCCTCTGTCTTTTGTACTCAAATGCCCCAAATGAAGAATGGTAATCTAATATTTCTGGGGTACTTTCACAGTGAAATTATAATTTAGTATAGAACTATATTAGGATGTCATAATGTAATGTAAAACTGCATTATGATGTCATAATCTATTCATGGTAGGGGATAGTATTTAAAACTGCATTATGATGTCACAAATTAGTAATAACAAAAGATGCAACGTAGAACTTCATTATATTGTAATACTAGCGTACCCGTCGCGCGTTGCTGCGAAGACAGACAGACATACATACATTCGTTTTTATATATCTAGATGACGGCAGCAGCGACCACTGAGGTTTTGTAGGCCGCTGCTTCCCCCTTGCAGGCTGAATAAAATAGCCGTTGTGTGGAACATCCAATTTATCCGGCTGCTGTGGCTTCTTGGGAAGATAGCCTAGTACATGTTTGCCCACTTCCAACTCCAATGGAGACTGACTGTAAATGGCTGGCGTGCTCTAGTATTTATGGTTCCAAGCTGTACGTGTCATTGCATACAGTCTGTCTATCTATCTATCTATCTATCTATCTATCTATCTATCTATGACATCAGGAAATCAGAGAATTAGATTCCGTACGTAAAATTTGAACGCTAATTCTTTGGCGCTTTGAATTGAATAATCGAGTTGGGACCCATTAACTTTTCCTATTTATGACATAATCAATGCTCGTGCCAAATTTCAAGTTTCTATGACATTGGGAAATGAGAGAATTAAATTCCGTACATAAAATTTGGACGCTAATTCTTTTGCGCTTAGAATTGAATAATCGAGTTGGGATGAGACATAAGGCCTTGCCCATAAGCATTCCCCAACCTCCAAGAACTGAACCTACCTACCTGAATGAGATTTTGTAGGCCGCTGCTTCCCCCTTGCGGGCTGAATAAAATAGCCGTTGGGTGGAACATACAATTTATCCGGCTGCTGTGGCTTCTTAGGAAGATATCCTAGTACTTGTTTACTCACTTCCAACTCCAATGGTAATTGGCTGGCGTGCTCTAGTGGTTCCAAGCTGTACGTGTCATAATAGAGCCTTAATGACATCACAATGCAGCTTATGAGAACATAAGGGGCATGTTCGCGCGTTGCTGCGAAGACAGACATACATACATACTACGTTTTTATATATCTAGATGACGGCAGCAGCGACCACTGAGGTTTACCGCTGGGGTATGTCACTCTTATTACTAATGGGGGGAGTGTCACTATTATTACTGCTGTGGGATGTCACTATTATCGCTGGGGTGAAGGTGTCACTATTACCGCTGGGGTATGTGTACATGTGGCAGAAATGGGCAGGGCTCTTTCAGAATAGACCGGGTGCAGATTTTGACTGCTTTTTAGATGCGGAAATGCTGCAGAATTTTCCACAGAAATTTCCGCTGAGCACATTCTGCAGTATTTCCGCGTCCAAAAAGCAGTCAGAATCTGCACCCGGTCTATTCTGAAACAGCCTTGTCCTTTTTAGAACGACGGGGGTAAAATCATACGTCGTGATAAGCCCCGCCCCCTGACGTGTTGGCACTTTGCGATACATAAGTGGGTTTTGGGTTGTCGTTTGGGCACTCGGTCCCTAAAAGGTTCGCCATCACTGGCCTAGTACATGTTTGCCCACTTCCAACTTCAATGGAGACTGACTGTAAATGGCTGGCGTGCTCTAGTATTTATGGTTTCAAGCTGTACGTGTCATTGCATACAGTCTATCTATCTATCTATCTATCTATCTATCTATCTATCTATCTATCTATCTATCAGGGTTATTGCATACAGTCTATCTATCTATCTATCTATCTATCTATCTATGACATCAGGAAATGAGAGAATTAGATTTTGTAGGCCGCTGCTTCCCCCTTGCGGGCTGAATAAAATAGCCGTTGGGTGGAACATACAATTTATCCGGCTGCTGTGGCTTCTTAGGAAGATATCCTAGTACTTGTTTACCCACTTCCAACTCCAATGGTAATTGGCTGGCGTGCTCTAGTGGTTCCAAGCTGTACGTGTCATAATAGAGCCTTAATGACATCACAATGCAGCTTTATAGAACATGTTGGGGCATGTTCAAGGGCGTCCGATGTTGATGACATCAGTGATGACATCACAATAGCAGGTGGCTTACTTATTCGATCTACGTGGGGGGGGGGCGTAACTTTCGACGACGCTCGCGCGCCATTTATCGTAGGATATTTGTACTATGCCTATAATCTTCCCAGGAGTGTACTCAACAACTTCCCAAAGTTTCATGGCGATCGGATGAATGGTGTAGTAGCGCATAAAGGACAAACACGCACGCACGCACGCAGACAGACATACATTCAATTTTATATATATAGATAGAGCTCCATTATGATGTCATAATGTAATGTAAAACTGCATTATGATGTCATAATCTATTCATGGTAGGGGATAGAATTTACAACTCCATTATGATGTCACAATCTAGTACTATTAAAGGATACAACGTAGAACAACATTATTATGTAATATAGAACTCCATTATGATGTCATAATGTAAAACTGCATTATGATGTCATCATGTATTTATAGTAGGGGATAGAATTTACAACTGCATTATGATGTCACAATCTAGTAATAACAAAAGATACAACATAGAACAACATTATTATGTAATATAGAACTCCATTATGATGTCATAATATTAAACTGCATTATGACGTCATAATGTATTCATAGTAGGGGATAGAATTTACAACACCATTATGATTTCAGAATCTAGTAATAACAAAAGATGTAATGTAGAACTTCATTATAATGTAGTATAGAACTCTATTATGATGTCATAATGTAAAACTGCATTATGATGTCATAATCTATTCATAGCAAGTAATAGAATTTACAACTCCATTATGATATCACAATCTAGTAATAACAAAAGATGCAACGTAGAACAACACTACTTTGTAATATAGAACTCCATTATGATGTCATAATGTAAAACTGCATTATGATGTCATAATCTATTCATGGTAGGGGATAGAATTTACAATATCATTATGATGTCACAATCTAGTAATAACAAAAAATACAACGTAGAACAGCATTTTTATGTAATATAGAACTCCATTATGATGTCATAATGTGAAACTTCATTATATGTCATAATGTATTTATTGTAGGGGATAGGATTTACAACTCCATTATGATGTCACAATCTAGTAATACAGAAGATACTTTGTAGAACTTCATTATAATATAATATAGAACTCCATTATGATGTCATAATGTAAAACTGCATTATGATGTCATAATGTATTTATAGTAGGGGGTAGAATTTACAACTGCATTATGATGTCACAATCTAGTAATAACAAAAGATACAATGTAGAACTTCATTATAATTTAGTATAGAACTATATTAGGATGTCATAATGGAATGTAAAACTGCATTAAGATGTCATAATCTATTCATGGTAGGGGATAGTATTTAAAACTCCATTATGATGTCACAAATTAGTAATAACAAAAGATACAACATACAACTTAATGATAATGTAATATGGAACTCCATTATGTCATAATGTAAAACTGCATTATGATGTCATAATCTGTTCATGGTAGGGGATAGAATTTACAACTCCATTATGATGTCACAATCTAGTAATAACAAAAGATACAACATAATTATAATGTAATATAGAACTCTATTATGATGTCATAATGTAAAACTGCATTATGATGTCATAATGTTTTTATAGTAGGGGATAGAATTTACAACTTCATTATGATGTCGCAATCTAAGATACAACGTAGAGCAACATTATTATGTAATATAGAACGCCATTATGATGTCATAATGTGAAACTGCATTATGACGTAATAATGTATTCATAGTAGGGGATAGGATTTACAACTCCATTATGATGTCAGAATCTAGTAATAACAAAAGATACAATGTAGAAAAACATTATTATGTAATATAGAACGCCATTATGATGTCATAATGTAAAACTGCATTATGATGTCATAATGTATTTATGGCAGGGGATTGAATTTACAACTCCATTATGATGTCACAATCTAGTAATAACAAAAGATACAATGTAGAACTTCATTATAATGTAGTATAGAACTCCATTATGATGTCATAATATAAAACTGCTTTATGATGTCATAATTTATTTATAGCAGGTAATATAATTTACAACTCCATAATGTCACAATCTAATAATAATAAAAGATACAAAGTAGAAAAACATTATGTAATATAGAACTTCATTATGATGTCATAATCTGAAACTGCATTATGACATCAGAATCTATTCATAGTAGGGGATAGCATTTACAACTCCATTATGATGTCACAATCTAGTAATAACAAAAGATACAATGTAGAAATCCATTATATTTTAGTATAGAACTCTATTATGATGTCGTAATGTAAAACTGCATTAGGATGTCATAATCTATTCATGGTAGGGGATCAAATTTACAATATCATTATGATGTCACAATCTAGTAATAACAAAAGATACAATGTAGAACAGCCTTTTTATGTAATATAGAACTCATTATGATGTCATAATGTGAAACTTCATTATGATGTCATAATTAGAGATGAGCGAACACGTTCGGCTCCGCCCCTTTTTCGCCCGAACACCGAACTTTGCGAACACTTCAGTGTTCGGGCGAAAAAGTTCGGGGGCCGCCGTGGCAGCGCGGGGGGGGTGCGGCGGGGAGTGGGGGGGAGAGGGAGAGAGAGAGGGCTCCCCCCTGTTCCCCGCTACTGCCGCCCGCGCCGCCGCGCATCTCCCCGCCCCCCGGCGGCACCCGGACACTTACGCGCGAACACTGCAGTGTTCGGCAAAGCCGGTGTCCGGGTGCGGATGTGTCCGTAACGGACACGTTCGCTCATCCCTAGTCATAATGTATTTATAGTAGGGGGTAGAATTTACAACTCCATTATGATGTCACAATCTAGTAATAACAAAAGATACAATGTAGAACAGCATTTTTATGTAATATAGAACTCCATTATGATGTCATAACGTGAAACTGCATTATGATGTCATAATGTATTCATTGTAGTGGATAGGATTTACAACTCCATTATGATGTCACAATTTAGTAATAACAAAAGATGTAATGTAGAACTTCATTATAATGTAGTATAGAACTCTATTATGATGTCATAATGTAAAACTGCATTATGATGTCATAATCTATTCATAGCAAGTAATAGAATTTACAACTCCATTATGATATCACAATCTAGTAATAACAAAAGATGCAACGTAGAACAACACTACTTTGTAATATAGAACTCCATTATGATGTCATAATGTAAAACTGCATTATGATGTCATAATCTATTCATGGTAGGGGATAGAATTTACAATATCATTATGATGTCACAATCTAGTAATAACAAAAAATACAACGTAGAACAGCATTTTTATGTAATATAGAACTCCATTATGATGTCATAATGTGAAACTTCATTATATGTCATAATGTATTTATTGTAGGGGATAGGATTTACAACTCCATTATGATGTCACAATCTAGTAATAACAGAAGATACTTTGTAGAATTTCATTATAATATAATATAGAACTCCATTATGATGTCATAATGTAAAACTGCATTATGATGTCATAATGTATTTATAGTAGGGGGTAGAATTTACAACTGCATTATGATGTCACAATCTAGTAATAACAAAAGATACAATGTAGAACTTCATTATAATTTAGTATAGAATTATATTAGGATGTCATAATGTAATGTAAAACTGCATTAAGATGTCATAATCTATTCATGGTAGGGGATAGTATTTAAAACTCCATTATGATGTCACAAATTAGTAATAACAAAAGATACAACATACAACTTAATGATAATGTAATATAGAACTCCATTATGATGTCATAATGTAAAACTGCATTATGATGTCATAATCTGTTCATGGTAGGGGATAGAATTTACAACTTCATTATGATGTCGCAATCTAGTAGTAACAAAAGATACAACGTAGAACAACATTATTATGTAATATAGAACGCCATTATGATGTCATAATGTGAAACTGCATTATGACGTAATAATGTATTCATAGTAGGGGATTGAATTTACAACTCCATTATGATGTCACAATCTAGTAATAACAAAAGATACAATGTAGAACTTCATTATAATGTAGTATAGAACTCCATTATGATGTCATAATGTAAAACTGCTTTATGATGTCATAATTTATTTATAGCAGGTAATATAATTTACAACTCCATTATGTCACAATCTAATAATAATAAAAGATACAAAGTAGAAAAACATTATGTAATATAGAACTTCATTATGATGTCATAATGTGAAACTGCATTATGACATCATAATCTATTCATAGTAGGGGATAGCATTTACAACTCCATTAAGATGTCACAATCTAGTAATAACAAAAGATACAATGTAGAAATCCATTATATTTTAGTATAGAACTCTATTATGATGTCGTAATGTAAAACTGCATTAGGATGTCATAATCTATTCATGGTAGGGGATCAAATTTACAATATCATTATGATGTCACAATCTAGTAATAACAAAAGATACAATGTAGAACAGCCTTTTTATGTAATATACAACTCATTATGATGTCATAATGTGAAACTTTATTATGATGTCATAATGTATTTATAGTAGGGGGTAGAATTTACAACTCCATTATGATGTCACAATCTAGTAATAACAAAAGATACAATGTAGAACAGCATTTTTATGTAATATAGAACTCCATTATGATGTCATAACGTGAAACTGCATTATGATGTCATAATGTATTCATTGTAGTGGATAGGATTTACAACTCCATTATGATGTCACAATTTAGTAATAACAAAAGATACAATGTAGAACTTCATTATAATTTAGTATAGAACTCTGTTATGATGTCATAACGTAATGTAAAACTGCATTATGATGTCATAATCTATTCATGGTAGGGGATAGAATTTACAACTCCATTATGATGTCACAATCTTGTAATAGCAAAAGATAAAATGTAGAACTTCATTATAATGTAGTATAGAACTCTATTTTGATGTCGTTATGTAAAACTGCATTATGATGTCATAATCTATTCATAGCAGGTAATAGAATTTACAACTCCATTATGATGTCACTATCTAGTAATAACAAAAGATACAACGTAGAACAACATTATTATGTAATATAGAACTCCATTATGATGTCATAATGTGAAACTGCATTATGACGTAATAATGTATTCATAGTATGGGATAGGATTTACAACACCATTATGATGTCAGAATCTAGTAATAACAAAAGATACAATGTAGAAAAACATTATTATGTAATATAGAACGCCATTATGATGTCATAATGTGAAACTGCATTATGATGTCATAATGTATTTATTGTAGGGGATAGGATTTACAACTCCATTATGATGTCACAATCTAGTAATAACAGAAGATACTTTGTAGAACTTCATTATAATGTAGTATAGAACTCCATTATGATGTCATAATGTAAAACTGCATTATGATGTCATAATCTATTCATAGCAGGTAATAGAATTTACAACTCCATTATGATGTCACAATCTAGTAATAACAAAAGATACAACGTAGAACAACATTATTATGTAATATAGAACTCTATTATGATGTCATAATGTAAAACTGCATTATGATGTCATAATGTATTTATAGTAGGGGGTAGAATTTACAACTCCATTATGATGTCACAATCTAGTAATAACAAAAGATACAATGTAGAACTTCATTATAATTTAGTATACAGTCGTCACTGGGACAGGTGGGGTCCTTTAAATGAAATACAATTTCACTGTGAAAGTACCCCAGAAATATTAGATTAGATAATCTGTTCTATTATTAAAATATAACTTTTATTATAGGACTTTATTTAAAATACACTAAATCACACCACCAAATGGCCCAGCACACATCAGAAAACTAGACGAACATAAACATACAAACACCCAAAGAACATACAGGACAGGGGATAGGTATATCACCTTATCGTGGTGATCCGCTATACCGATGTTAATTACCGTTCCCTTAATAGATTTACAGGTACGGTTATATTGCTATTTATACAGTGGTAAGAACGGTATAAATTTTATTTCAGAAGGCTAAGGATGATAGACAAATAATATTTAATCGACGTGTTTCTACGGCCCTGATGTAATAAGTGAGCCGATTCATCAGGATCAAGACAAATAGCCTCTGTCTTTTGTACTCAAATGCCCCAAATGAAGAATGGTAATCTAATATTTCTGGGGTACTTTCACAGTGAAATTATAATTTAGTATAGAACTATATTAGGATGTCATAATGTAATGTAAAACTGCATTATGATGTCATAATCTATTCATGGTAGGGGATAGTATTTAAAACTGCATTATGATGTCACAAATTAGTAATAACAAAAGATGCAACGTAGAACTTCATTATATTGTAATATAGAGCTCCATTATGATGTCATCATGTAATGTAAAACTGCATTATGATGTCATAATCTATTCATGGTAGGGGATAGAATTTACAACTCCATTATGATGTCACAATCTAGTATTATTAAAGGATACAACGTAGAACAACATTATTATGTAATATAGAACTCCATTATGATGTCATAATGTAAAACTGCATTATGATGTCATCATGTATTTATAGTAGGGGATAGAATTTACAACTGCATTATGATGTCACAATCTAGTAATAACAAAAGATACAACATAGAACAACATTATTATGTAATATAGAACTCCATTATGATGTCATAATATTAAACTGCATTATGACGTCATAATGTATTCATAGTAGGGGATAGAATTTACAACACCATTATGATGTCAGAATATAGTAATAACAAAAGATGTAATGTAGAACTTCATTATAATGTAGTATAGAACTCTATTATGATGTCATAATGTAAAACTGCATTATGATGTCATAATCTATTCATAGCAAGTAATAGAATTTACAACTCCATTATGATATCACAATCTAGTAATAACAAAAGATGCAACGTAGAACAACACTACTTTGTAATATAGAACTCCATTATGATGTCATAATGTAAAACTGCTTATGATGTCATAATCTATTCATGGTAGGGGATAGAATTTACAATATCATTATGATGTCACAATCTAGTAATAACAAAAAATACAACGTAGAACAGCATTTTTATGTAATATAGAACTCCATTATGATGTCATAATGTGAAACTTCATTATGATGTCATAATGTATTTATTGTAGGGGATAGGATTTACAACTCCATTATGATGTCACAATCTAGTAATAACAGAAGATACTTTGTAGAACTTCATTATAATATAATATAGAACTCCATTATGATGTCATAATGTAAAACTGCATTATGATGTCATAATGTATTTATAGTAGGGGGTAGAATTTACAACTGCATTATGATGTCACAATCTAGTAATAACAAAAGATACAATGTAGAACTTCATTATAATTTAGTATAGAACTATATTAGGATGTCATAATGTAATGTAAAACTGCATTAAGATGTCATAATCTATTCATGGTAGGGGATAGTATTTAAAACTCCATTATGATGTCACAAATTAGTAATAACAAAAGATACAACATACAACTTAATGATAATGTAATATAGAACTCCATTATGTCATAATGTAAAACTGCATTATGATGTCATAATCTGTTCATGGTAGGGGATAGAATTTACAATTCCATTATGATGTCACAATCTAGTAATAACAAAAGATACAACATAATTATAATGTAATATAGAACTCTATTATGATGTCATAATGTAAAACTGCATTATGATGTCATAATGTTTTTATAGTAGGGGATAGAATTTACAACTTCATTATGATGTCGCAATCTAGCAGTAACAAAAGATACAACGTAGAACAACATTATTATGTAATATAGAACGCCATTATGATGTCATAATGTGAAACTGCATTATGACGTAATAATGTATTCATAGTAGGGGATAGGATTTACAACTCCATTATGATGTCAGAATCTAGTAATAACAAAAGATACAATGTAGAAAAACATTATTATTAGGGATGAGCGAACGTGTCCGTTACGGACACATCCGCACCCGGACACCGGCTTTGCCGAACACTGCAGTGTTCGCGCGTAAGTGTCCGGGTGCTGCCGGGGGGCGGGGAGATGCGCGGCGGCGCGGGCGGCAGTAGCGGGGAACAGGGGGGAGCCCTCTCTCTCTCTCCCTCTCCCCCCCACTCCCCGCCGCACCCCCCCGCGCTGCCACGGCGGCCCCCAAACTTTTTCGCCCGAACACTGAAGTGTTCGCAAAGTTCGGTGTTCGGGCGAAAAAGGGGCGGAGCCGAACGTGTTCGCTCATCTCTAATTATTATGTAATATAGAACGCCATTATGATGTCATAATGTAAAACTGCATTATGATGTCATAATGTATTTATAGCAGGGGATTGAATTTACAACTCCATTATGATGTCACAATCTAGTAATAACAAAAGATACAATGTAGAACTTCATTATAATGTAGTATAGAACTCCATTATGATGTCATAATGTAAAACTGCTTTATGATGTCATAATTTATTTATAGCAGGTAATATAATTTACAACTCCATTATGTCACAATCTAATAATAATAAAAGATACAAAGTAGAAAAACATTATGTAATATAGAACTTCATTATGATGTCATAATGTGAAACTGCATTATGACATCATAATCTATTCATAGTAGGGGATAGCATTTACAACTCCATTAAGATGTCACAATCTAGTAATAACAAAAGATACAATGTAGAAATCCATTATATTTTAGTATAGAACTCTATTATGATGTCGTAATGTAAAACTGCATTAGGATGTCATAATCTATTCATGGTAGGGGATCAAATTTACAATATCATTATGATGTCACAATCTAGTAATAACAAAAGATACAATGTAGAACAGCCTTTTTATGTAATATAGAACTCATTATGATGTCATAATGTGAAACTTCATTATGATGTCATAATGTATTTATAGTAGGGGGTAGAATTTACAACTCCATTATGATGTCACAATCTAGTAATAACAAAAGATACAATGTAGAACAGCATTTTTATGTAATACTAGCGTACCCGTCGCGCGTTGCTGCGAAGACAGACAGACATACATACATTCGTTTTTATATATCTAGATGACGGCAGCAGCGACCACTGAGGTTTTGTAGGCCGCTGCTTCCCCCTTGCGGGCTGAATAAAATAGCCGTTGTGTGGAACATCCAATTTATCCGGCTGCTGTGGCTTCTTGGGAAGATATCCTAGTACATGTTTGCCCACTTCCAACTCCAATGGAGACTGACTGTAAATGGCTGGCGTGCTCTAGTATTTATGGTTCCAAGCTGTACGTGTCATTGCATACAGTCTATCTATCTATCTATCTATCTATCTATCTATCTATCTATCTATGACATCAGGAAATGAGAGAATTAGATTCCGTACGTAAAATTTGAACGCTAATTCTTTGGCGCTTTGAATTGAATAATCGAGTTGGGACCCATTAACTTTTCCTATTTATGACATAATCAATGCTCGAGCCAAATTTCAAGTTTCTATGACATTGGGAAATGAGAGAATTAAATTCCGTACATAAAATTTGGACGCTAATTCTTTTGCGCTTAGAATTGAATAATCGAGTTGGGATGAGACATAAGGCCTTGCCCATAAGCATTCCCCAACCTCCAAGAACTGAACCTACCTACCTGAATGAGATTTTGTAGGCCGCTGCTTCCCCCTTGCGGGCTGAATAAAATAGCCGTTGGGTGGAACATACAATTTATCCGGCTGCTGTGGCTTCTTAGGAAGATATCCTAGTACTTGTTTACCCACTTCCAACTCCAATGGTAATTGGCTGGCGTGCTCTAGTGGTTCCAAGCTGTACGTGTCATAATAGAGCCTTAATGACATCACAATGCAGCTTATGAGAACATGTTGGGGCATGTTCGCGCGTTGCTGCGAAGACAGACATACATACATACTACGTTTTTATATATCTAGATGACGGCAGCAGCGACCACTGAGGTTTACCGCTGGGGTATGTCACTCTTATTACTAATGGGGGGAGTGTCACTATTATTACTGCTGTGGGATGTCACTATTATCGCTGGGGTGAAGGTGTCACTATTACCGCTGGGGTATGTGTACATGTGGCAGAAATGGGCAGGGCTCTTTCAGAATAGACCGGGTGCAGATTTTGACTGCTTTTTAGATGCGGAAATGCTGCAGAATTTTCCACAGAAATCTCCGCTGAGGACATTCTGCAGTATTTCCGCGTCCAAAAAGCAGTCAGAATCTGCACCCGGTCTATTCTGAAACAGCCTTGTCCTTTTTAGAACGACGGGGGTAAAATCATACGTTGTGATAAGCCCCGCCCCCTGACGTGTTGGCACTTTGCGATACATAAGTGGGTTTTGGGTTGTAGTTTGGGCACTCGGTCCCTAAAAGGTTCGCCATCACTGGCCTAGTACATGTTTGCCCACTTCCAACTCCAATGGAGACTGACTGTAAATGGCTGGCGTGCTCTAGTATTTATGGTTCCAAGCTGTACGTGTCATTGCATACAGTCTATCTATCTATCTATCTATCTATCTATCTATCTATGACATCAGGAAATGAGTGAATTAGATTTTGTAGGCCGCTGCTTCCCCCTTGCGGGCTGAATAAAATAGCCGTTGGGTGGAACATACAATTTATCCGGCTGCTGTGGCTTCTTAGGAAGATATCCTAGTACTTGTTTACCCACTTCCAACTCCAATGGTAATTGGCTGGCGTGCTCTAGTGGTTCCAAGCTGTACGTGTCATAATAGAGCCTTAATGACATCACAATGCAGCTTTATAGAACATGTTGGGGCATGTTCAAGGGCGTCCGATGTTGATGACATCAGTGATGACATCACAATAGCAGGTGGCTTACTTATTCGATCTACGTGGGGGGGGGGGGGCGTAACTTTCGACGACGCTCGCGCGCCATTTATCGTAGGATATTTGTACTATGCCTATAATCTTCCCAGGAGTGTACTCAACAACTTCCCAAAGTTTCATGGCGATCGGATGAATGGTGTAGTAGCGCATAAAGGACAAACACGCACGCACGCACGCACGCAGACAGACATACATTCAATTTTATATATATAGATAGAACTCCATTATGATGTCATAACGTGAAACTGCATTATGATGTCATAATGTATTCATTGTAGTAGATAGGATTTACAACTCCATTATGATGTCACAATTTAGTAATAACAAAAGATACAATGTAGAACTTCATTATAATTTAGTATAGAACTCTGTTATGATGTCATAACGTAATGTAAAACTGCATTATGATGTCATAATCTATTCATGGTAGGGCATAGAATTTACAACTCCATTATGATGTCACAATCTTGTAATAGCAAAAGATACAATGTAGAACTTCATTATAATGTAGTATAGAACTCTATTTTGATGTCGTAATGTACAACTGCATTATGATGTCATAATCTATTCATAGCAGGTAATAGAATTTACAACTCCATTATGATGTCAGAATCTAGTAATAACAAAAGATACAACGTAGAACAACATTATTATGTAATATAGAACTCCATTATGATGTCATAATGTGAAACTGCATTATGACGTAATAATGTATTCATAGTATGGGATAGGATTTACAACTCCATTATGATGTCAGAATCTAGTAATAACAAAAGATACAATGTAGAAAAACATTATTATGTAATATAGAACGCCATTATGATGTCATAATGTGAAACTGCATTATGATGTCATAATGTATTTATTGTAGGGGATAGGATTTACAACTCCATTATGATGTCACAATCTAGTAATAACAGAAGATACTTTGTAGAACTTCATTATAATGTAGTATAGAACTCCATTATGATGTCATAATGTAAAACTGCATTATGATGTCATAATCTATTCATAGCAGGTAATAGAATTTACAACTCCATTATGATGTCACAATCTAGTAATAACAAAAGATACAACGTAGAACAACATTATTATATAATATAGAACTCTATTATGATGTCATAATGTAAAACTGCATTATGATGTCACAATCTAGTAATAACAAAAGATACAATGTAGAACTTCATTATAATTTAGTATACAGTCGTCACTGGGACAGGTGGGGTCCTTTAAATGAAATACAATTTCACTGTGAAAGTACCCCAGAAATATTAGAGTAGATAATCTGTTCTATTAATAAAATATAACTTTTATTATAGGACTTTATTTAAAATACACTAAATCACACCACCAAATGGCCCAGCACACATCAGAAAACTAGACGAACATAAACATACAAACACCCAAAGAACATACAGGACAGGGGATAGGTATATCACCTTATCGTGGTGATCCGCTATACCGATGTTAATTACCGTTCCCTTAATAGATTTACAGGTACGGTTATATTGCTATTTATACAGTGGTAATAACGGTATAAATTTTATTTCAGAAGGCTAAGGATGATAGACAAATAATATTTAATCGACGTGTTTCTACGGCCCTGATGTAATAAGTGAGCCGATTCATCAGGATCAAGACAAATAGCCTCTGTCTTTTGTACTCAAATGCCCCAAATGAAGAATGGTAATCTAATATTTCTGGGGTACTTTCACAGTGAAATTATAATTTAGTATAGAACTATATTAGGATGTCATAATGTAATGTAAAACTGCATTATGATGTCATAATCTATTCATGGTAGGGGATAGTATTTAAAACTGCATTATGATGTCACAAATTAGTAATAACAAAAGATGCAACGTAGAACTTCATTATATTGTAATACTAGCGTACCCGTCGCGCGTTGCTGCGAAGACAGACAGACATACATACATTCGTTTTTATATATCTAGATGACGGCAGCAGCGACCACTGAGGTTTTGTAGGCCGCTGCTTCCCCCTTGCAGGCTGAATAAAATAGCCGTTGTGTGGAACATCCAATTTATCCGGCTGCTGTGGCTTCTTGGGAAGATAGCCTAGTACATGTTTGCCCACTTCCAACTCCAATGGAGACTGACTGTAAATGGCTGGCGTGCTCTAGTATTTATGGTTCCAAGCTGTACGTGTCATTGCATACAGTCTGTCTATCTATCTATCTATCTATCTATCTATCTATCTATCTATCTATCTATGACATCAGGAAATCAGAGAATTAGATTCCGTACGTAAAATTTGAACGCTAATTCTTTGGCGCTTTGAATTGAATAATCGAGTTGGGACCCATTAACTTTTCCTATTTATGACATAATCAATGCTCGTGCCAAATTTCAAGTTTCTATGACATTGGGAAATGAGAGAATTAAATTCCGTACATAAAATTTGGACGCTAATTCTTTTGCGCTTAGAATTGAATAATCGAGTTGGGATGAGACATAAGGCCTTGCCCATAAGTATTCCCCAACCTCCAAGAACTGAACCTACCTACCTGAATGAGATTTTGTAGGCCGCTGCTTCCCCCTTGCGGGCTGAATAAAATAGCCGTTGGGTGGAACATACAATTTATCCGGCTGCTGTGGCTTCTTAGGAAGATATCCTAGTACTTGTTTACTCACTTCCAACTCCAATGGTAATTGGCTGGCGTGCTCTAGTGGTTCCAAGCTGTACGTGTCATAATAGAGCCTTAATGACATCACAATGCAGCTTATGAGAACATGTTGGGGCATGTTCGCGCGTTGCTGCGAAGACAGACATACATACATACTACGTTTTTATATATCTAGATGACGGCAGCAGCGACCACTGAGGTTTACCGCTGGGGTATGTCACTCTTATTACTAATGGGGGGGAGTGTCACTATTATTACTGCTGTGGGATGTCACTATTATCGCTGGGGTGAAGGTGTCACTATTACCGCTGGGGTATGTGTACATGTGGCAGAAATGGGCAGGGCTCTTTCAGAATAGACCGGGTGCAGATTTTGACTGCTTTTTAGATGCGGAAATGCTGCAGAATTTTCCACAGAAATTTCCGCTGAGCACATTCTGCAGTATTTCCGCGTCCAAAAAGCAGTCAGAATCTGCACCCGGTCTATTCTGAAACAGCCTTGTCCTTTTTAGAACGACGGGGGTAAAATCATACGTCGTGATAAGCCCCGCCCCCTGACGTGTTGGCACTTTGCGATACATAAGTGGGTTTTGGGTTGTCGTTTGGGCACTCGGTCCCTAAAAGGTTCGCCATCACTGGCCTAGTACATGTTTGCCCACTTCCAACTTCAATGGAGACTGACTGTAAATGGCTGGCGTGCTCTAGTATTTATGGTTTCAAGCTGTACGTGTCATTGCATACAGTCTATCTATCTATCTATCTATCTATCTATCTATCTATCTATCTATCTATCTATCTATCAGGGTTATTGCATACAGTCTATCTATCTATCTATCTATCTATCTATGACATCAGGAAATGAGAGAATTAGATTTTGTAGGCCGCTGCTTCCCCCTTGCGGGCTGAATAAAATAGCCGTTGGGTGGAACATACAATTTATCCGGCTGCTGTGGCTTCTTAGGAAGATATCCTAGTACTTGTTTACCCACTTCCAACTCCAATGGTAATTGGCTGGCGTGCTCTAGTGGTTCCAAGCTGTACGTGTCATAATAGAGCCTTAATGACATCACAATGCAGCTTTATAGAACATGTTGGGGCATGTTCAAGGGCGTCCGATGTTGATGACATCAGTGATGACATCACAATAGCAGGTGGCTTACTTATTCGATCTACGTGGGGGGGGGGGCGTAACTTTCGACGACACTCGCGCGCCATTTATCGTAGGATATTTGTACTATGCCTATAATCTTCCCAGGAGTGTACTCAACAACTTCCCAAAGTTTCATGGCGATCGGATGAATGGTGTAGTAGCGCATAAAGGACAAACACGCACGCACGCAGACAGACATACATTCAATTTTATATATATAGATAGAGCTCCATTATGATGTCATAATGTAATGTAAAACTGCATTATGATGTCATAATCTATTCATGGTAGGGGATAGAATTTACAACTCCATTATGATGTCACAATCTAGTACTATTAAAGGATACAACGTAGAACAACATTATTATGTAATATAGAACTCCATTATGATGTCATAATGTAAAACTGCATTATGATGTCATCATGTATTTATAGTAGGGGATAGAATTTACAACTACATTATGATGTCACAATCTAGTAATAACAAAAGATACAACATAGAACAACATTATTATGTAATATAGAACTCCATTATGATGTCATAATATTAAACTGCATTATGACGTCATAATGTATTCATAGTAGGGGATAGAATTTACAACACCATTATGATTTCAGAATCTAGTAATAACAAAAGATGTAATGTAGAACTTCATTATAATGTAGTATAGAACTCTATTATGATGTCATAATGTAAAACTGCATTATGATGTCATAATCTATTCATAGCAAGTAATAGAATTTACAACTCCATTATGATATCACAATCTAGTAATAACAAAAGATGCAACGTAGAACAACACTACTTTGTAATATAGAACTCCATTATGATGTCATAATGTAAAACTGCATTATGATGTCATAATCTATTCATGGTAGGGGATAGAATTTACAATATCATTATGATGTCACAATCTAGTAATAACAAAAAATACAACGTAGAACAGCATTTTTATGTAATATAGAACTCCATTATGATGTCATAATGTGAAACTTCATTATATGTCATAATGTATTTATTGTAGGGGATAGGATTTACAACTCCATTATGATGTCACAATCTAGTAATAACAGAAGATACTTTGTAGAACTTCATTATAATATAATATAGAACTCCATTATGATGTCATAATGTAAAACTGCATTATGATGTCATAATGTATTTATAGTAGGGGGTAGAATTTACAACTGCATTATGATGTCACAATCTAGTAATAACAAAAGATACAATGTAGAACTTCATTATAATTTAGTATAGAACTATATTAGGATGTCATAATGGAATGTAAAACTGCATTAAGATGTCATAATCTATTCATGGTAGGGGATAGTATTTAAAACTCCATTATGATGTCACAAATTAGTAATAACAAAAGATACAACATACAACTTAATGATAATGTAATATAGAACTCCATTATGTCATAATGTAAAACTGCATTATGATGTCATAATCTGTTCATGGTAGGGGATAGAATTTACAACTCCATTATGATGTCACAATCTAGTAATAACAAAAGATACAACATAATTATAATGTAATATAGAACTCTATTATGATGTCTTAATGTAAAACTGCATTATGATGTCATAATGTTTTTATAGTAGGGGATAGAATTTACAACTTCATTATGATGTCGCAATCTAAGATACAACGTAGAACAACATTATTATGTAATATAGAACGCCATTATGATGTCATAATGTGAAACTGCATTATGACGTAATAATGTATTCATAGTAGGGGATAGGATTTACAACTCCATTATGATGTCAGAATCTAGTAATAACAAAAGATACAATGTAGAAAAACATTATTATGTAATATAGAACGCCATTATGATGTCATAATGTAAAACTGCATTATGATGTCATAATGTATTTATGGCAGGGGATTGAATTTACAACTCCATTATGATGTCACAATCTAGTAATAACAAAAGATACAATGTAGAACTTCATTATAATGTAGTATAGAACTCCATTATGATGTCATAATGTAAAACTGCTTTATGATGTCATAATTTATTTATAGCAGGTAATATAATTTACAACTCCATAATGTCACAATCTAATAATAATAAAAGATACAAAGTAGAAAAACATTATGTAATATAGAACTTCATTATGATGTCATAATGTGAAACTGCATTATGACATCATAATCTATTCATAGTAGGGGATAGCATTTACAACTCCATTATGATGTTACAATCTAGTAATAACAAAAGATACAATGTAGAAATCCATTATATTTTAGTATAGAACTCTATTATGATGTCGTAATGTAAAACTGCATTAGGATGTCATAATCTATTCATGGTAGGGGATCAAATTTACAATATCATTATGATGTCACAATCTAGTAATAACAAAAGATACAATGTAGAACAGCCTTTTTATGTAATATAGAACTCATTATGATGTCATAATGTGAAACTTCATTATGATGTCATAATGTATTTATAGTAGGGGGTAGAATTTACAACTCCATTATGATGTCACAATCTAGTAATAACAAAAGATACAATGTAGAACAGCATTTTTATGTAATATAGAACTCCATTATGATGTCATAACGTGAAACTGCATTATGATGTCATAATGTATTCATTGTAGTGGATAGGATTTACAACTCCATTATGATGTCACAATTTAGTAATAACAAAAGATGTAATGTAGAACTTCATTATAATGTAGTATAGAACTCTATTATGATGTCATAATGTAAAACTGCATTATGATGTCATAATCTATTCATAGCAAGTAATAGAATTTACAACTCCATTATGATATCACAATCTAGTAATAACAAAAGATGCAACGTAGAACAACACTACTTTGTAATATAGAACTCCATTATGATGTCATAATGTAAAACTGCATTATGATGTCATAATCTATTCATGGTAGGGGATAGAATTTACAATATCATTATGATGTCACAATCTAGTAATAACAAAAAATACAACGTAGAACAGCATTTTTATGTAATATAGAACTCCATTATGATGTCATAATGTGAAACTTCATTATATGTCATAATGTATTTATTGTAGGGGATAGGATTTACAACTCCATTATGATGTCACAATCTAGTAATAACAGAAGATACTTTGTAGAACTTCATTATAATATAATATAGAACTCCATTATGATGTCATAATGTAAAACTGCATTATGATGTCATAATGTATTTATAGTAGGGGGTAGAATTTACAACTGCATTATGATGTCACAATCTAGTAATAACAAAAGATACAATGTAGAACTTCATTATAATTTAGTATAGAACTATATTAGGATGTCATAATGGAATGTAAAACTGCATTAAGATGTCATAATCTATTCATGGTAGGGGATAGTATTTAAAACTCCATTATGATGTCACAAATTAGTAATAACAAAAGATACAACATACAACTTAATGATAATGTAATATAGAACTCCATTATGTCATAATGTAAAACTGCATTATGATGTCATAATCTGTTCATGGTAGGGGATAGAATTTACAACTCCATTATGATGTCACAATCTAGTAATAACAAAAGATACAACATAATTATAATGTAATATAGAACTCTATTATGATGTCATAATGTAAAACTGCATTATGATGTCATAATGTTTTTATAGTAGGGGATAGAATTTACAACTTCATTATGATGTCGCAATCTAAGATACAACGTAGAACAACATTATTATGTAATATAGAACGCCATTATGATGTCATAATGTGAAACTGCATTATGACGTAATAATGTATTCATAGTAGGGGATAGGATTTACAACTCCATTATGATGTCAGAATCTAGTAATAACAAAAGATACAATGTAGAAAAACATTATTATGTAATATAGAACGCCATTATGATGTCATAATGTAAAACTGCATTATGATGTCATAATGTATTTATGGCAGGGGATTGAATTTACAACTCCATTATGATGTCACAATCTAGTAATAACAAAAGATACAATGTAGAACTTCATTATAATGTAGTATAGAACTCCATTATGATGTCATAATGTAAAACTGCTTTATGATGTCATAATTTATTTATAGCAGGTAATATAATTTACAACTCCATAATGTCACAATCTAATAATAATAAAAGATACAAAGTAGAAAAACATTATGTAATATAGAACTTCATTATGATGTCATAATGTGAAACTGCATTATGACATCATAATCTATTCATAGTAGGGGATAGCATTTACAACTCCATTATGATGTTACAATCTAGTAATAACAAAAGATACAATGTAGAAATCCATTATATTTTAGTATAGAACTCTATTATGATGTCGTAATGTAAAACTGCATTAGGATGTCATAATCTATTCATGGTAGGGGATCAAATTTACAATATCATTATGATGTCACAATCTAGTAATAACAAAAGATACAATGTAGAACAGCCTTTTTATGTAATATAGAACTCATTATGATGTCATAATGTGAAACTTCATTATGATGTCATAATGTATTTATAGTAGGGGGTAGAATTTACAACTCCATTATGATGTCACAATCTAGTAATAACAAAAGATACAATGTAGAACAGCATTTTTATGTAATATAGAACTCCATTATGATGTCATAACGTGAAACTGCATTATGATGTCATAATGTATTCATTGTAGTGGATAGGATTTACAACTCCATTATGATGTCACAATTTAGTAATAACAAAAGATGTAATGTAGAACTTCATTATAATGTAGTATAGAACTCTATTATGATGTCATAATGTAAAACTGCATTATGATGTCATAATCTATTCATAGCAAGTAATAGAATTTACAACTCCATTATGATATCACAATCTAGTAATAACAAAAGATGCAACGTAGAACAACACTACTTTGTAATATAGAACTCCATTATGATGTCATAATGTAAAACTGCATTATGATGTCATAATCTATTCATGGTAGGGGATAGAATTTACAATATCATTATGATGTCACAATCTAGTAATAACAAAAAATACAACGTAGAACAGCATTTTTATGTAATATAGAACTCCATTATGATGTCATAATGTGAAACTTCATTATATGTCATAATGTATTTATTGTAGGGGATAGGATTTACAACTCCATTATGATGTCACAATCTAGTAATAACAGAAGATACTTTGTAGAACTTCATTATAATATAATATAGAACTCCATTATGATGTCATAATGTAAAACTGCATTATGATGTCATAATGTATTTATAGTAGGGGGTAGAATTTACAACTGCATTATGATGTCACAATCTAGTAATAACAAAAGATACAATGTAGAACTTCATTATAATTTAGTATAGAACTATATTAGGATGTCATAATGGAATGTAAAACTGCATTAAGATGTCATAATCTATTCATGGTAGGGGATAGTATTTAAAACTCCATTATGATGTCACAAATTAGTAATAACAAAAGATACAACATACAACTTAATGATAATGTAATATAGAACTCCATTATGTCATAATGTAAAACTGCATTATGATGTCATAATCTGTTCATGGTAGGGGATAGAATTTACAACTCCATTATGATGTCACAATCTAGTAATAACAAAAGATACAACATAATTATAATGTAATATAGAACTCTATTATGATGTCATAATGTAAAACTGCATTATGATGTCATAATGTTTTTATAGTAGGGGATAGAATTTACAACTTCATTATGATGTCGCAATCTAAGATACAACGTAGAGCAACATTATTATGTAATATAGAACGCCATTATGATGTCATAATGTGAAACTGCATTATGACGTAATAATGTATTCATAGTAGGGGATAGGATTTACAACTCCATTATGATGTCAGAATCTAGTAATAACAAAAGATACAATGTAGAAAAACATTATTATGTAATATAGAACGCCATTATGATGTCATAATGTAAAACTGCATTATGATGTCATAATGTATTTATGGCAGGGGATTGAATTTACAACTCCATTATGATGTCACAATCTAGTAATAACAAAAGATACAATGTAGAACTTCATTATAATGTAGTATAGAACTCCATTATGATGTCATAATATAAAACTGCTTTATGATGTCATAATTTATTTATAGCAGGTAATATAATTTACAACTCCATAATGTCACAATCTAATAATAATAAAAGATACAAAGTAGAAAAACATTATGTAATATAGAACTTCATTATGATGTCATAATCTGAAACTGCATTATGACATCATAATCTATTCATAGTAGGGGATAGCATTTACAACTCCATTATGATGTCACAATCTAGTAATAACAAAAGATACAATGTAGAAATCCATTATATTTTAGTATAGAACTCTATTATGATGTCGTAATGTAAAACTGCATTAGGATGTCATAATCTATTCATGGTAGGGGATCAAATTTACAATATCATTATGATGTCACAATCTAGTAATAACTAAAGATACAATGTAGAACAGCCTTTTTATGTAATATAGAACTCATTATGATGTCATAATGTGAAACTTCATTATGATGTCATAATTAGAGATGAGCGAACACGTTCGGCTCCGCCCCTTTTTCGCCCGAACACCGAACTTTGCGAACACTTCAGTGTTCGGGCGAAAAAGTTCGGGGGCCGCCGTGGCAGCGCGGGGGGGTGCGGCGGGGAGTGGGGGGGAGAGGGAGAGAGAGAGGGCTCCCCCCTGTTCCCCGCTACTGCCGCCCGCGCCGCCGCGCATCTCCCCGCCCCCCGGCGGCACCCGGACACTTACGCGCGAACACTGCAGTGTTCGGCAAAGCCGGTGTCCGGGTGCGGATGTGTCCGTAACGGACACGTTCGCTCATCCCTAGTCATAATGTATTTATAGTAGGGGGTAGAATTTACAACTCCATTATGATGTCACAATCTAGTAATAACAAAAGATACAATGTAGAACAGCATTTTTATGTAATATAGAACTCCATTATGATGTCATAACGTGAAACTGCATTATGATGTCATAATGTATTCATTGTAGTGGATAGGATTTACAACTCCATTATGATGTCACAATTTAGTAATAACAAAAGATGTAATGTAGAACTTCATTATAATGTAGTATAGAACTCTATTATGATGTCATAATGTAAAACTGCATTATGATGTCATAATCTATTCATAGCAAGTAATAGAATTTACAACTCCATTATGATATCACAATCTAGTAATAACAAAAGATGCAACGTAGAACAACACTACTTTGTAATATAGAACTCCATTATGATGTCATAATGTAAAACTGCATTATGATGTCATAATCTATTCATGGTAGGGGATAGAATTTACAATATCATTATGATGTCACAATCTAGTAATAACAAAAAATACAACGTAGAACAGCATTTTTATGTAATATAGAACTCCATTATGATGTCATAATGTGAAACTTCATTATATGTCATAATGTATTTATTGTAGGGGATAGGATTTACAACTCCATTATGATGTCACAATCTAGTAATAACAGAAGATACTTTGTAGAACTTCATTATAATATAATATAGAACTCCATTATGATGTCATAATGTAAAACTGCATTATGATGTCATAATGTATTTATAGTAGGGGGTAGAATTTACAACTGCATTATGATGTCACAATCTAGTAATAACAAAAGATACAATGTAGAACTTCATTATAATTTAGTATAGAACTATATTAGGATGTCATAATGGAATGTAAAACTGCATTAAGATGTCATAATCTATTCATGGTAGGGGATAGTATTTAAAACTCCATTATGATGTCACAAATTAGTAATAACAAAAGATACAACATACAACTTAATGATAATGTAATATAGAACTCCATTATGTCATAATGTAAAACTGCATTATGATGTCATAATCTGTTCATGGTAGGGGATAGAATTTACAACTCCATTATGATGTCACAATCTAGTAATAACAAAAGATACAACATAATTATAATGTAATATAGAACTCTATTATGATGTCATAATGTAAAACTGCATTATGATGTCATAATGTTTTTATAGTAGGGGATAGAATTTACAACTTCATTATGATGTCGCAATCTAAGATACAACGTAGAGCAACATTATTATGTAATATAGAACGCCATTATGATGTCATAATGTGAAACTGCATTATGACGTAATAATGTATTCATAGTAGGGGATAGGATTTACAACTCCATTATGATGTCAGAATCTAGTAATAACAAAAGATACAATGTAGAAAAACATTATTATGTAATATAGAACGCCATTATGATGTCATAATGTAAAACTGCATTATGATGTCATAATGTATTTATGGCAGGGGATTGAATTTACAACTCCATTATGATGTCACAATCTAGTAATAACAAAAGATACAATGTAGAACTTCATTATAATGTAGTATAGAACTCCATTATGATGTCATAATATAAAACTGCTTTATGATGTCATAATTTATTTATAGCAGGTAATATAATTTACAACTCCATAATGTCACAATCTAATAATAATAAAAGATACAAAGTAGAAAAACATTATGTAATATAGAACTTCATTATGATGTCATAATCTGAAACTGCATTATGACATCATAATCTATTCATAGTAGGGGATAGCATTTACAACTCCATTATGATGTCACAATCTAGTAATAACAAAAGATACAATGTAGAAATCCATTATATTTTAGTATAGAACTCTATTATGATGTCGTAATGTAAAACTGCATTAGGATGTCATAATCTATTCATGGTAGGGGATCAAATTTACAATATCATTATGATGTCACAATCTAGTAATAACTAAAGATACAATGTAGAACAGCCTTTTTATGTAATATAGAACTCATTATGATGTCATAATGTGAAACTTCATTATGATGTCATAATTAGAGATGAGCGAACACGTTCGGCTCCGCCCCTTTTTCGCCCGAACACCGAACTTTGCGAACACTTCAGTGTTCGGGCGAAAAAGTTCGGGGGCCGCCGTGGCAGCGCGGGGGGGTGCGGCGGGGAGTGGGGGGGAGAGGGAGAGAGAGAGGGCTCCCCCCTGTTCCCCGCTACTGCCGCCCGCGCCGCCGCGCATCTCCCCGCCCCCCGGCGGCACCCGGACACTTACGCGCGAACACTGCAGTGTTCGGCAAAGCCGGTGTCCGGGTGCGGATGTGTCCGTAACGGACACGTTCGCTCATCCCTAGTCATAATGTATTTATAGTAGGGGGTAGAATTTACAACTCCATTATGATGTCACAATCTAGTAATAACAAAAGATACAATGTAGAACAGCATTTTTATGTAATATAGAACTCCATTATGATGTCATAACGTGAAACTGCATTATGATGTCATAATGTATTCATTGTAGTGGATAGGATTTACAACTCCATTATGATGTCACAATTTAGTAATAACAAAAGATGTAATGTAGAACTTCATTATAATGTAGTATAGAACTCTATTATGATGTCATAATGTAAAACTGCATTATGATGTCATAATCTATTCATAGCAAGTAATAGAATTTACAACTCCATTATGATATCACAATCTAGTAATAACAAAAGATGCAACGTAGAACAACACTACTTTGTAATATAGAACTCCATTATGATGTCATAATGTAAAACTGCATTATGATGTCATAATCTATTCATGGTAGGGGATAGAATTTACAATATCATTATGATGTCACAATCTAGTAATAACAAAAAATACAACGTAGAACAGCATTTTTATGTAATATAGAACTCCATTATGATGTCATAATGTGAAACTTCATTATATGTCATAATGTATTTATTGTAGGGGATAGGATTTACAACTCCATTATGATGTCACAATCTAGTAATAACAGAAGATACTTTGTAGAACTTCATTATAATATAATATAGAACTCCATTATGATGTCATAATGTAAAACTGCATTATGATGTCATAATGTATTTATAGTAGGGGGTAGAATTTACAACTGCATTATGATGTCACAATCTAGTAATAACAAAAGATACAATGTAGAACTTCATTATAATTTAGTATAGAACTATATTAGGATGTCATAATGGAATGTAAAACTGCATTAAGATGTCATAATCTATTCATGGTAGGGGATAGTATTTAAAACTCCATTATGATGTCACAAATTAGTAATAACAAAAGATACAACATACAACTTAATGATAATGTAATATAGAACTCCATTATGTCATAATGTAAAACTGCATTATGATGTCATAATCTGTTCATGGTAGGGGATAGAATTTACAACTCCATTATGATGTCACAATCTAGTAATAACAAAAGATACAACATAATTATAATGTAATATAGAACTCTATTATGATGTCATAATGTAAAACTGCATTATGATGTCATAATGTTTTTATAGTAGGGGATAGAATTTACAACTTCATTATGATGTCGCAATCTAAGATACAACGTAGAACAACATTATTATGTAATATAGAACGCCATTATGATGTCATAATGTGAAACTGCATTATGACGTAATAATGTATTCATAGTAGGGGATAGGATTTACAACTCCATTATGATGTCAGAATCTAGTAATAACAAAAGATACAATGTAGAAAAACATTATTATGTAATATAGAACGCCATTATGATGTCATAATGTAAAACTGCATTATGATGTCATAATGTATTTATGGCAGGGGATTGAATTTACAACTCCATTATGATGTCACAATCTAGTAATAACAAAAGATACAATGTAGAACTTCATTATAATGTAGTATAGAACTCCATTATGATGTCATAATGTAAAACTGCTTTATGATGTCATAATTTATTTATAGCAGGTAATATAATTTACAACTCCATAATGTCACAATCTAATAATAATAAAAGATACAAAGTAGAAAAACATTATGTAATATAGAACTTCATTATGATGTCATAATGTGAAACTGCATTATGACATCATAATCTATTCATAGTAGGGGATAGCATTTACAACTCCATTATGATGTTACAATCTAGTAATAACAAAAGATACAATGTAGAAATCCATTATATTTTAGTATAGAACTCTATTATGATGTCGTAATGTAAAACTGCATTAGGATGTCATAATCTATTCATGGTAGGGGATCAAATTTACAATATCATTATGATGTCACAATCTAGTAATAACAAAAGATACAATGTAGAACAGCCTTTTTATGTAATATAGAACTCATTATGATGTCATAATGTGAAACTTCATTATGATGTCATAATGTATTTATAGTAGGGGGTAGAATTTACAACTCCATTATGATGTCACAATCTAGTAATAACAAAAGATACAATGTAGAACAGCATTTTTATGTAATATAGAACTCCATTATGATGTCATAACGTGAAACTGCATTATGATGTCATAATGTATTCATTGTAGTGGATAGGATTTACAACTCCATTATGATGTCACAATTTAGTAATAACAAAAGATGTAATGTAGAACTTCATTATAATGTAGTATAGAACTCTATTATGATGTCATAATGTAAAACTGCATTATGATGTCATAATCTATTCATAGCAAGTAATAGAATTTACAACTCCATTATGATATCACAATCTAGTAATAACAAAAGATGCAACGTAGAACAACACTACTTTGTAATATAGAACTCCATTATGATGTCATAATGTAAAACTGCATTAGGATGTCATAATCTATTCATGGTAGGGGATAGAATTTACAATATCATTATGATGTCACAATCTAGTAATAACAAAAAATACAACGTAGAACAGCATTTTTATGTAATATAGAACTCCATTATGATGTCATAATGTGAAACTTCATTATATGTCATAATGTATTTATTGTAGGGGATAGGATTTACAACTCCATTATGATGTCACAATCTAGTAATAACAGAAGATACTTTGTAGAACTTCATTATAATATAATATAGAACTCCATTATGATGTCATAATGTAAAACTGCATTATGATGTCATAAAGTAGGGGGTAGAATTTACAACTGCATTATGATGTCACAATCTAGTAATAACAAAAGATACAATGTAGAACTTCATTATAATTTAGTATAGAACTATATTAGGATGTCATAATGGAATGTAAAACTGCATTAAGATGTCATAATCTATTCATGGTAGGGGATAGTATTTAAAACTCCATTATGATGTCACAAATTAGTAATAACAAAAGATACAACATACAACTTAATGATAATGTAATATAGAACTCCATTATGTCATAATGTAAAACTGCATTATGATGTCATAATCTGTTCATGGTAGGGGATAGAATTTACAACTCCATTATGATGTCACAATCTAGTAATAACAAAAGATACAACATAATTATAATGTAATATAGAACTCTATTATGATGTCATAATGTAAAACTGCATTATGATGTCATAATGTTTTTATAGTAGGGGATAGAATTTACAACTTCATTATGATGTCGCAATCTAAGATACAACGTAGAGCAACATTATTATGTAATATAGAACGCCATTATGATGTCATAATGTGAAACTGCATTATGACGTAATAATGTATTCATAGTAGGGGATAGGATTTACAACTCCATTATGATGTCAGAATCTAGTAATAACAAAAGATACAATGTAGAAAAACATTATTATGTAATATAGAACGCCATTATGATGTCATAATGTAAAACTGCATTATGATGTCATAATGTATTTATGGCAGGGGATTGAATTTACAACTCCATTATGATGTCACAATCTAGTAATAACAAAAGATACAATGTAGAACTTCATTATAATGTAGTATAGAACTCCATTATGATGTCATAATATAAAACTGCTTTATGATGTCATAATTTATTTATAGCAGGTAATATAATTTACAACTCCATAATGTCACAATCTAATAATAATAAAAGATACAAAGTAGAAAAACATTATGTAATATAGAACTTCATTATGATGTCATAATCTGAAACTGCATTATGACATCATAATCTATTCATAGTAGGGGATAGCATTTACAACTCCATTATGATGTCACAATCTAGTAATAACAAAAGATACAATGTAGAAATCCATTATATTTTAGTATAGAACTCTATTATGATGTCGTAATGTAAAACTGCATTAGGATGTCATAATCTATTCATGGTAGGGGATCAAATTTACAATATCATTATGATGTCACAATCTAGTAATAACAAAAGATACAATGTAGAACAGCCTTTTTATGTAATATAGAACTCATTATGATGTCATAATGTGAAACTTCATTATGATGTCATAATTAGAGATGAGCGAACACGTTCGGCTCCGCCCCTTTTTCGCCCGAACACCGAACTTTGCGAACACTTCAGTGTTCGGGCGAAAAAGTTCGGGGGCCGCAGTGGCAGCGCGGGGGGGGTGCGGCGGGGAGTGGGGGGGAGAGGGAGAGAGAGAGGGCTCCCCCCTGTTCCCCGCTACTGCCGCCCGCGCCGCCGCGCATCTCCCCGCCCCCCGGCGGCACCCGGACACTTACGCGCGAACACTGCAGTGTTCGGCAAAGCCGGTGTCCGGGTGCGGATGTGTCCGTAACGGACACGTTCGCTCATCCCTAGTCATAATGTATTTATAGTAGGGGGTAGAATTTACAACTCCATTATGATGTCACAATCTAGTAATAACAAAAGATACAATGTAGAACAGCATTTTTATGTAATATAGAACTCCATTATGATGTCATAACGTGAAACTGCATTATGATGTCATAATGTATTCATTGTAGTGGATAGGATTTACAACTCCATTATGATGTCACAATTTAGTAATAACAAAAGATGTAATGTAGAACTTCATTATAATGTAGTATAGAACTCTATTATGATGTCATAATGTAAAACTGCATTATGATGTCATAATCTATTCATAGCAAGTAATAGAATTTACAACTCCATTATGATATCACAATCTAGTAATAACAAAAGATGCAACGTAGAACAACACTACTTTGTAATATAGAACTCCATTATGATGTCATAATGTAAAACTGCATTATGATGTCATAATCTATTCATGGTAGGGGATAGAATTTACAATATCATTATGATGTCACAATCTAGTAATAACAAAAAATACAACGTAGAACAGCATTTTTATGTAATATAGAACTCCATTATGATGTCATAATGTGAAACTTCATTATATGTCATAATGTATTTATTGTAGGGGATAGGATTTACAACTCCATTATGATGTCACAATCTAGTAATAACAGAAGATACTTTGTAGAACTTCATTATAATATAATATAGAACTCCATTATGATGTCATAATGTAAAACTGCATTATGATGTCATAATGTATTTATAGTAGGGGGTAGAATTTACAACTGCATTATGATGTCACAATCTAGTAATAACAAAAGATACAATGTAGAACTTCATTATAATTTAGTATAGAACTATATTAGGATGTCATAATGTAATGTAAAACTGCATTAAGATGTCATAATCTATTCATGGTAGGGGATAGTATTTAAAACTCCATTATGATGTCACAAATTAGTAATAACAAAAGATACAACATACAACTTAATGATAATGTAATATAGAACTCCATTATGATGTCATAATGTAAAACTGCATTATGATGTCATAATCTGTTCATGGTAGGGGATAGAATTTACAACTCCATTATGATGTCACAATCTAGTAATAACAAAAGATACAACATAATTATAATGTAATATAGAACTCTATTATGATGTCATAATGTAAAACTGCATTATGATGTCATAATGTTTTTATAGTAGGGGATAGAATTTACAACTTCATTATGATGTCGCAATCTAGTAGTAACAAAAGATACAACGTAGAACAACATTATTATGTAATATAGAACGCCATTATGATGTCATAATGTGAAACTGCATTATGACGTAATAATGTATTCATAGTAGGGGATTGAATTTACAACTCCATTATGATGTCACAATCTAGTAATAACAAAAGATACAATGTAGAACTTCATTATAATGTAGTATAGAACTCCATTATGATGTCATAATGTAAAACTGCTTTATGATGTCATAATTTATTTATAGCAGGTAATATAATTTACAACTCCATTATGTCACAATCTAATAATAATAAAAGATACAAAGTAGAAAAACATTATGTAATATAGAACTTCATTATGATGTCATAATGTGAAACTGCATTATCCCCTTAACGACCAGCCCATAGTGTTTTTACGTCCTCCCGAAGTGGGCTCTATTCTCTGAGGACGTAAAAACATGCTTCCTGCAGAGAATAGTGCCCCTCGGGCTGTGGACGTGACAGCTCCATGCTGTCGGTGTCCGCAGGTAGCTGACAGCATGGAGCTGTCATCTCGGGCTGTTCGGAGCCCCCCCCCCCCCCCGGCATTGCGATCGGCGCTATGCAATGGATAGCGCCGATCGCAAAAAAAGTAAATAAAAGTACATAAAAGTTAAAGATTCAGCTGCTCTGATGGATCGGATCCATCGGAGCAGCTGAAATTACTCACCGAGGTCTGGCACGCTGCTCCCCGCTCTCCTGCCGCTCCGGGGCCCGAAGCCGGTCTTCTGCGCATGCGCGCCAGGCAGCATTACGTCAGACGCATGCGCAGAAGGCCCGGCGGCGCGGGAGATTTAAAATCTCCTGGCTCCCGGCTCCTGTAGGTAGCCGGGAGGCAGGAGATGTCAGCGGGGACTGCGGTGAGCGGTCCCCGGTACCGCGATCGCCGTTATCCAATGGTTAGCGGCGATCGCGAAAAAGTTAAAAAAAAAGTTTTAAAAAAGTCAGTTTCACCTCCCCTCATGGATCGGATCCATGAGGGGAGGTGAAAATACTCACCCCCAGTCCTCAGCGGTGTCCCGATGTCCCGGGACCCGAATCCCCGTCTGCGCATGCGCGCCCGATGATTGACATCGGGCGCGTGAACAGACGGGCTCGAGCCCCGGGAAATTTAAAATCCCTCTGCTTCTGGCTGCCATGTGTAGCTAGGAGCAGAGAGATTATACCGGGGACATGATCACTGTCATCCAATGGATGACAGTGATCATGTAAAGTGAGAAAAAAGTTTAAAAAAAAAAAAGTAAAAAAAAGTTTTTAAAAGTTTAAAAAGCGTGCGTTTCATCTCCCCTCATGGATCATATCCGTGAGGGAGGATGAAAGTACGTAACTAAGGCCCCCAGATTTATCCGCGGACCTTACCACAGCTTCTGCACACGCGCCCGTCGCCAAAATGGCGGGCGCATGCGCAAAAGCTGTGGATTGCCAGGATAATTTAAATTCTCCCTGCTCCTGGCTACAAAACGTAGCCAAGAGCATGGAGATTTAATGGGGGTCCGCGGTGAGCGGTTCCTGGTCACGTGTTCGCTATTATCCAATAATGGCGATCACGTAAAAGTAAAAAAAAAAATTTGAAGTTTCATCTCCCCTCACTGATGCGATCGGTGAGAGGAGATGAATCTTTTTACCGGAGGCCTGCGTATTTGAATCCCGACGCGATCTTCCTCCGTGGACCTTCCAGGATTCTGCACATGCGATTGCCGGCAAAAAGCCGGACACATGCGCAGGAGTCGGGGAGCCCAGGAAATTTAAAATCTCCTTGCTCCCAGCGACCAACGGTCAAATCTCCTTGCTCCCAGCGACCAACGGTCACAGAGAGCCTGGAGCAGTGACGGGTGGCCTCGTTGAGCGGTCCCCGGTCACGTGATAAAAAGGTAGCGATCTACCTTAGGCCGGTCTCACATGACCGGATAGGAATGACGGATTCCGCATGCGTCTGATCCGTGGTAATACGCAGATTACACAATTCCGCTCACATTAGCGGGTCAGAATTGCGTAATCCACTCGCAGAAAAGAGAACGCAGCAGGTTCTATTTTACTGCGGATATCGGCAACATAGAGCCCATTGTGCTCCATGGTCGCGGATATACCCGCAGTCCATACGCAACTACATTGTATACGGGCTGCGGGTACCCGCGTCATCGCTAAGCGATGGTGCGGGAAATACAAACAAAGGTGTACTGTGCATGACCGCCTGTGTGAGTACGCAGTTATGCGCAGTACATTACGCAGCCGTACGCAGGGTCACAGCCGGGCTCACAGATGGGATCCGCTGTGGGCCTCCGCAAGCGGATTCCGCCTGCACCCGCGTGAGCCCGGCGTTATTCAGACAGCTACCTGTGATACGTATTTTACAAGAAGCCCCGGGAACGCTCGCTTTCCTGCAGTTCCAGGAGCACCTTGTTGAGCGCCTTCTGTGTGAGACCGCCGCACCTCATCAAGCTTACGGAGACTCACGGAACGCCACTTTTTACACCCCATACCCGCCACTGAGGTCATGAAATACCCCCAAAAAGCATGAGAGGAGGGGGGGGGGGGGATACCCGGTTTTATTGCCCCATGGGCCCATTCCAACCAGCCTCCGTAATTACCCCTGTCTTCGGAAATACTACACAGTTCACATTTTTACTTTTATCTAAGATTTGCGAACGCCAAAAAGGGCGCGGAGGGGGAGGGGGGGAATTTTTAGGGAGTCAATCTTTATTCTGTACAAATAAGCAATGGGGCCTGGAATTTATTCAGTTGTGCCCTAAAATCCAACAGGTGTTCCGTCCTTTATAGGCCTTGCCATGCGTCCTGTAAGTAGATTAGGGCAACAATGGGTATGTTTCTGATCTCGGGACAAACGGGGGTATCCATTTTGGGGTGAACGTCTTCATTCCTATGTGCACTGTACAAAAAAACTGTTTTTAAATTGAAAAAATTGCCAAAAAAATTGAAAATCGTAACTTTTTCCTTCTGCTTTGCTTAGATTCATTCAAATACTGTGGGGTCAAAATACGCAGTACACCCCTAGATGAATTCGTTAAGGGGTCTAGTTTTCAAAATGGGGTCATTTGAGGGGGTTCTTTATAGTTTTGGCCGCTCAATGGCTCTATAAGTGGGCAATGGGGCCTGAAATTTATTCAGTGCTACCCTGAAATCCAACGGGTATTCCTTTCATTGTAGGCCTAGCCATGGGTCCTGTAAGTCTATTAGGGCCACAATGGGTATGTTTCTGAACACGGGACAAACAGGGGTATCCATTTTGGGGTGAAAGCCTTCATTTATATGTGTGCTGTACAAAAAAAACTGTTTTTAAATTGACACAATAGCCCAAAAAATGAAAATCCTATTTTTTTCCTTTTGCTTTGCTTAAATTTATTCAAAAACTGTGGGGTCAAAATATGCAGTACATCCCTAGATAAATTCGTTAAGGGGTCTAGTTTTCAAAATGGGGTCATTTGTGGGGCTTCTATATGGTTTTGGGCGCTCAAGAACTCTACAAGTGGGCAATGGGGCCTAAAAGGACTTCAAGCAAAATCTATGTTCTGAAAGCCACCGATTACTCCTTTTATTTTGGGCCCCGTTGTGCATGCGGACATAAGATTAGGGCCACAATGGGTATATTTCTGAAAACAGCACAAACAGGGGTATCCATTTTGGGGTGTAAGTCTTCCTTCATATGTGTGCTGTACAAAAAAAGCTGTTTTTAAAATGACAGAATTGCCAAAAAAACAAAAATCCAAATTTTTTCCTTTTGCTTTGCTTGAATTTATTCAAAAACTGTGGGGTCAAAATGCGCAGTACACCCCTAGATAAATTCGTTAAGGAGTCTAGTTTTCAAAATGGGGTCATTTGTGGGGGTTCTCTATGGTTTTGGGCGCTCAAGAACTCTACAAGTGGGCAATGGGGCCTAAAAGGACTTCAAGCAAAATTTGTGTTCCGAAAGCCACCGGTCGCTCCTTTCATTTTGGGCTCCGTTGTGTATCCAGACATAAGATTAGGGCCACAATGGGTATGTCTCTGAACACGGGACAAACAGGGGTATCCATTTTTGGGTGCAAGTCTTCCTTCATATGTGTGCTGTACAAAAAAAGCTGTTTTTAAAATGACAGAATTGCCAAAAAAACGAAAATCACAATTTTTTCCTTTTGCTTGGTTTGAATTCATTCAAAAACTGTGGGGTCAAAATATGCAGTACACCCCTAGATAAATTCCTTAAGGGGTCTAGTTTTCAAAATGGGGTCATTTGTGGGGGTTTTCTATGGTTTTGGGCGCTCAAGAACTCTACATGTGTGCTATGGGGCCTAAAAGGACTTCAAGCAAAATTTCTGTTTTGAAAGACACTGACTACTCCTTACATTTTGGGCCCCGTTGTGGACTCAGATATAACAATAGGGCCACAATGGGTATATTTCTGAACACGGGAGAAATAGGGGTATCCATTTTGGGGTGTAAATCCTGATTTTCATGTAAACTATAGGAAAAAAATATGTCTTTAAAATGACAGATTTGCAAAAATATGAAATTTTACTTTTTCTCCTCTAAATTGAATTAATTCCTGAAAAAAAACTGTGGGGTCAAAATACTCATGACACCCCTCAGTGAATACATTAAGGGGTGTAGTTTTTAAAATGAGGTCATTTGGGGGGGTATCTATTATTCTGACACTCATGAGCCTTTCCAATCTCGGCTTGGTATAGGAAAACAAAGTGTTCCTCAAAATGCTAAAAAGTAATGTTAAATTTGTACGTCTCCTAAATAGTTAAAAAAAAACGAAAGTTTTTCCAATGTGCGCCCAAAATAAAGTAAACGGGTGGAAATATAAATCTTAGCAAAAATTTCTATATTATGTTTGCACATATTTAAGATATTGCAGTTGGAAATGTGAAAAAATGACGATTTTTTCAAAATTTTCCCAAATTTGGCGCTTTTAATAAATAAACACAATTTCTATCGGTCTATTTTTTCCGCCTAAATGAAGTACAATATGTGGCGAAAAAACAATGTCAGAATCGCTTGGATATGCAAAACCTTTCTGGTGTTTTTCCATGTTAAAGTGACACATGTCAGATTTGCAAAATTTGGCCTGGTCATTAAGGCGCAAACAGGCTTGGTCACTAAGGGGTTAAGACATCATAATCTATTCATAGTAGGGGATAGCATTTACAACTCCATTAAGATGTCACAATCTAGTAATAACAAAAGATACAATGTAGAAATCCATTATATTTTAGTATAGAACTCTATTATGATGTCATAATGTAAAACTGCATTAGGATGTCATAATCTATTCATGGTAGGGGATCAAATTTACAATATCATTATGATGTCACAATCTAGTAATAACAAAAGATACAATGTAGAACAGCCTTTTTATGTAATATACAACTCATTATGATGTCATAATGTGAAACTTTATTATGATGTCATAATGTATTTATAGTAGGGGGTAGAATTTACAACTCCATTATGATGTCACAATCTAGTAATAACAAAAGATACAATGTAGAACAGCATTTTTATGTAATATAGAACTCCATTATGATGTCATAACGTGAAACTGCATTATGATGTCATAATGTATTCATTGTAGTGGATAGGATTTACAACTCCATTATGATGTCACAATTTAGTAATAACAAAAGATACAATGTAGAACTTCATTATAATTTAGTATAGAACTCTGTTATGATGTCATAACGTAATGTAAAACTGCATTATGATGTCATAATCTATTCATGGTAAAGGATAGAATTTACAACTCCATTATGATGTCACAATCTTGTAATAGCAAAAGATACAATGTAGAACTTCATTATAATGTAGTATAGAACTCTATTTTGATGTCGTAATGTAAAACTGCATTATGATGTCATAATCTATTCATAGCAGGTAATAGAATTTACAACTCCATTATGATGTCAGAATCTAGTAATAACAAAAGATACAACGTAGAACAACATTATTATGTAATATAGAACTCCATTATGATGTCATAATGTGAAACTGCATTATGACGTAATAATGTATTCATAGTATGGGATAGGATTTACAACTCCATTATGATGTCAGAATCTAGTAATAACAAAAGATACAATGTAGAAAAACATTATTATGTAATATAGAACGCCATTATGATGTCATAATGTGAAACTGCATTATGATGTCATAATGTATTTATTGTAGGGGATAGGATTTACAACTCCATTATGATGTCACAATCTAGTAATAACAGAAGATACTTTGTAGAACTTCATTATAATGTAGTATAGAACTCCATTATGATGTCATAATGTAAAACTGCATTATGATGTCATAATCTATTCATAGCAGATAATAGAATTTACAACTCCATTATGATGTCACAATCTAGTAATAACAAAAGATACAATGTAGAACTTCATTATAATTTAGTATACAGTCGTCACTGGGACAGGTGGGGTCCTTTAAATGAAATACAATTTCACTGTGAAACTACCCCAGAAATATTAGATTAGATAATCTGTTCTATTATTAAAATATAACTTTTATTATAGGACTTTATTTAAAATACACTAAATCACACCACCAAATGGCCCAGCACACATCAGAAAACTAGACGAACATAAACATACAAACACCCAAAGAACATACAGGACAGGGGATAGGTATATCACCTTATCGTGGTGATCCGCTATACCGATGTTAATTACCGTTCCCTTAATAGATTTACAGGTACGGTTATATTGCTATTTATACAGTGGTAATAACGGTATAAATTTTATTTCAGAAGGCTAAGGATGATAGACAAATAATATTTAATCGACGTGTTTCTACGGCCCTGATGTAATAAGTGAGCCGATTCATCAGGATCAAGACAAATAGCCTCTGTCTTTTGTACTCAAATGCCCCAAATGAAGAATGGTAATCTAATATTTCTGGGGTACTTTCACAGTGAAATTATAATTTAGTATAGAACTATATTAGGATGTCATAATGTAATGTAAAACTGCATTATGATGTCATAATCTATTCATGGTAGGGGATAGTATTTAAAACTGCATTATGATGTCACAAATTAGTAATAACAAAAGATGCAACGTAGAACTTCATTATATTATAATATAGAGCTCCATTATGATGTCATCATGTAATGTAAAACTGCATTATGATGTCATAATCTATTCATGGTAGGGGATAGAATTTACAACTCCATTATGATGTCACAATCTAGTACTATTAAAGGATACAACGTAGAACAACATTATTATGTAATATAGAACTCCATTATGATGTCATAATGTAAAACTGCATTATGATGTCATCATGTATTTATAGTAGGGGATAGAATTTACAACTGCATTATGATGTCACAATCTAGTAATAACAAAAGATACAACATAGAACAACATTATTATGTAATATAGAACTTCATTATGATGTCATAATATTAAACTGCATTATGACGTCATAATGTATTCATAGTAGGGGATAGAATTTACAACTCCATTATGATGTCAGAATTTAGTAATAACAAAAGATGTAATGTAGAACTTCATTATAATGTAGTATAGAACTCTATTATGATGTCATAATGTAAAACTGCATTATGATGTCATAATCTATTCATAGCAAGTAATAGAATTTACAACTCCATTATGATATCACAATCTAGTAATAACAAAAGATGCAACGTAGAACAACACTACTTTGTAATATAGAACTCCATTATGATGTCATAATGTAAAACTGCATTATGATGTCATAATCTATTCATGGTAGGGGATAGAATTTACAATATCATTATGATGTCACAATCTAGTAATAACAAAAAATACAACGTAGAACAGCATTTTTATGTAATATAGAACTCCATTATGATGTCATAATGTGAAACTTCATTATAATGTCATAATGTATTTATTGTAGGGGATAGGATTTACAACTCCATTATGATGTCACAATCTAGTAATAACAGAAGATACTTTGTAGAACTTCATTATAATATAATATAGAACTCCATTATGATGTCATAATGTATTTATAGTAGGTGGTAGAATTTACAACTGCATTATGATGTCACAATCTAGTAATAACAAAAGATACAATGTAGAACTTCATTATAATTTAGTATAGAACTATATTAGGATGTCATAATGTAATGTAAAACTGCATTAAGATGTCATAATCTATTCATGGTAGGGGATAGTATTTAAAACTCCATTATGATGTCACAAATTAGTAATAACAAAAGATACAACATACAACTTAATTATAATGTAATATAGAACTCCATTATGATGTCATAATGTAAAACTGCATTATGATGTCATAATCTGTTCATGGTAGGGGATAGAATTTACAACTCCATTATGATGTCACAATCTAGTAATAACAAAAGATACAACATAATTATAATGTAATATAGAACTCTATTATGATGTCATAATGTAAAACTGCATTATGATGTCATAATGTTTTTATAGTAGGGGATAGAATTTACAACTTCATTATGATGTCGCAATCTAGTAGTAACAAAAGATACAACGTAGAACAACATTATTATGTAATATAGAACGCCATTATGATGTCATAATGTGAAACTGCATTATGATGTAATAATGTATTCATAGTAGGGGATAGGATTTACAACTCCATTATGATGTCAGAATCTAGTAATAGCAAAAGATACAATGTAGAAAAACATTATTATGTAATACTAGCGTACCCGTCGCGCGTTGCTGCGAAGACAGACAGACATACATACATTCGTTTTTATATATCTAGATGACGGCAGCAGCGACCACTGAGGTTTTGTAGGCCGCTGCTTCCCCCTTGCAGGCTGAATAAAATAGCCGTTGTGTGGAACATCCAATTTATCCGGCTGCTGTGGCTTCTTGGGAAGATAGCCTAGTACATGTTTGCCCACTTCCAACTCCAATGGAGACTGACTGTAAATGGCTGGCGTGCTCTAGTATTTATGGTTCCAAGCTGTACGTGTCATTGCATACAGTCTGTCTATCTATCTATCTATCTATCTATCTATCTATGACATCAGGAAATGAGAGAATTAGATTCCGTACGTAAAATTTGAACGCTAATTCTTTGGCGCTTTGAATTGAATAATCGAGTTGGGACCCATTAACTTTTCCTATTTATGACATAATCAATGCTCGTGCCAAATTTCAAGTTTCTATGACATTGGGAAATGAGAGAATTAAATTCCGTACATAAAATTTGGACGCTAATTCTTTTGCGCTTAGAATTGAATAATCGAGTTGGGATGAGACATAAGGCCTTGCCCATAAGCATTCCCCAACCTCCAAGAACTGAACCTACCTACCTGAATGAGATTTTGTAGGCCGCTGCTTCCCCCTTGCGGGCTGAATAAAATAGCCGTTGGGTGGAACATACAATTTATCCGGCTGCTGTGGCTTCTTAGGAAGATATCCTAGTACTTGTTTACCCACTTCCAACTCCAATGGTAATTGGCTGGCGTGCTCTAGTGGTTCCAAGCTGTACGTGTCATAATAGAGCCTTAATGACATCACAATGCAGCTTATGAGAACATGTTGGGGCATGTTCGCGCGTTGCTGCGAAGACAGACATACATACATACTACGTTTTTATATATCTAGATGACGGCAGCAGCGACCACTGAGGTTTACCGCTGGGGTATGTCACTCTTATTACTAATGGTGGGAGTGTCACTATTATTACTGCTGTGGGATGTCACTATTATCGCTGGGGTGAAGGTGTCACTATTACCGCTGGGGTATGTGTACATGTGGCAGAAATGGGCAGGGCTCTTTCAGAATAGACCGGGTGCAGATTTTGACTGCTTTTTAGATGCGGAAATGCTGCAGAATTTTCCACAGAAATCTCCGCTGAGCACATTCTGCAGTATTTCCGCGTCCAAAAAGCAGTCAGAATCTGCACCCGGTCTATTCTGAAACAGCCTTGTCCTTTTTAGAACGACGGGGGTAAAATCATACGTCGTGATAAGCCCCGCCCCCTGACGTGTTGGCACTTTGCGATACATAAGTGGGTTTTGGGTTGTAGTTTGGGCACTCGGTCCCTAAAAGGTTCGCCATCACTGGCCTAGTACATGTTTGCCCACTTCCAACTTCAATGGAGACTGACTGTAAATGGCTGGCGTGCTCTAGTATTTATGGTTTCAAGCTGTACGTGTCATTGCATACAGTCTATCTATCTATCTATCTATCTATCTATCTATCTATCAGGGTTATTGCATACAGTCTATCTATCTATCTATCTATCTATGACATCAGGAAATGAGAGAATTAGATTTTGTAGGCCGCTGCTTCCCCCTTGCGGGCTGAATAAAATAGCCGTTGGGTGGAACATACAATTTATCCGGCTGCTGTGGCTTCTTAGGAAGATATCCTAGTACTTGTTTACCCACTTCCAACTCCAATGGTAATTGGCTGGCGTGCTCTAGTGGTTCCAAGCTGTACGTGTCATAATAGAGCCTTAATGACATCACAATGCAGCTTTATAGAACATGTTGGGGCATGTTCAAGGGCGTCCGATGTTGTTGACATCAGTGATGACATCACAATAGCAGGTGGCTTACTTATTCGATCTACGTGGGGGGGGGGCGTAACTTTCGACGACGCTCGCGCGCCATTTATCGTAGGATATTTGTACTATGCCTATAATCTTCCCAGGAGTGTACTCAACAACTTCCCAAAGTTTCATGGCGATCGGATGAATGGTGTAGTAGCGCATAAAGGACAAACACGCACGCACGCACGCAGACAGACATACATTCAATTTTATATATATAGATAGAACGCCATTATGATGTCATAATGTAAAACTGCATTATGATGTCATAATGTATTTATGGCAGGGGATTGAATTTACAACTCCATTATGATGTCACAATCTAGTAATAACAAAAGATACAATGTAGAACTTCATTATAATGTAGTATAGAACTCCATTATGATGTCATAATGTAAAACTGCTTTATGATGTCATAATTTATTTATAGCAGGTAATATAATTTACAACTCCATTATGATGTCATAATCTAGTAATAACAAAAGATACAATGTAGAACAATATTATTATGTAATATAGAACTCCATTATGATGTCATAATGTAAAACTGCATTATGATGTCATAATGTAATTATAGTAGGGGGTAGAATTTACAACTCCATTATGATGTCACAATCTAGTAATAACAAAAGATACAACGTAAAACTTCATTATAATGTAATATAGAACTCCATTATGATGTCGTAATTAGAGATGAGGGAGCACCAAAATGCTCAGGTGCTCGTTACTCAAGTCGAACTTTCCGCGATGCTCGAGGGTTCGTTTCGAGTAACGAACCCCATTGAAGTCAATGGGCGACCCGAGCATTTTTGTATATCGCCGATGCTCGCTAAGGTTCTCATTTCTGAAAATCTGGGAAATTCAAGAAATTGACACTGAAACGGATAGGGCAGGCGAAGGGCTACATGTTGGGCTGCATCTCAAGTTCCCAGGTCCCACTATTAAGCCACAATAGCGGCAAGAGTGGGCCCCCCCCCAACAATTTTTACTTCTGAAAAACCCTCATTAGCAAGGCATACCTCAGCTAAGCACCACACTACCTCCAACAAGGCACAATCACTGCCTGCATGACACTCCGCTGCCACTTCTCCTGGGTTACATGCTGCCCAACCCCCCCCCCCCCCGCACGACCCAGTGTCCACAGCGCACACCAAAGTGTCCTTGCGCAGCCTTCAGCTGCCCTCATGCCACACACTGGCCTCATAGCCACACCACCCTCATGTCTATTTATAAGTGCGTCTGCCATGAGGAGGAACCGGAGGCACACACTGCAGAGGGTTAGCAGGGCCAGGCAGCGACCCTCTTTAAAAGGGGCGGGGCGATAGCCCACAATGCTGTACAGAAGCAATGAGAACTCCAATCCTGTGCCACCTCCGTCAGGAGCTGCAAACGTGGGCATAGCAATGGGGAATCCATGTGCCACACAGTATTCATTCTGTCAAGGTGTCGCATAGCTCAATCCACACTGCAAGGGGAAAGCAGTCAGCGCTCTGCCCCCTACCCAAGTCAGTCAGTGCCTTTGTGCCAGACAGGTCAAACACCACAATGGGAACTAAGTTTGCACCAACAGCATAGGTGGGTCCTAGGAAACCCAAGACATGAACAAAAAATTGATCTGAGCGGCCAAACATGGCATAGGCCTCGGCCCACACATTCAGCAATCCTAGGCTGGAAGCGGACTTTCACTGCACCCAGGACATAGGCCTCTGCACAAACCATCAGCAATCGCGTGCCTACAGCGGACTCCAATGCTAGCGTAGTAGCATAAAAGCACTATCCGTACAAGAAAGACAGATCTACCAATCTCAAAACATTTTGCTGAATTTCACCATACAATCAGTCAGCTCAAATTTAGGGTCATTGACTCTGTTGCCCCACTGCCTCAAGGTGGGGACCGGGAGGGAATCCTTAAATGTAAAGAGATCCGTTGGATACACGAACTTGATACCCTTTCCCCCAAGGGTCTTAATATAGAGTATCCCATTATGTCCTGTATATAAATAGGTCCAGTTGATAGTCATGTGTCAGACTAATGTGCACTTTCTCTATCTGCAAATTATGTATACATAATCTCATCTACGGTATTTGATTTTAATTACCTTTTATTTTATGTTACAGATACCTGTTTGATGCATGTGCTCCGGACTCCTTGTTGTTCCATTACTTGTTGTTTGGCTTCCAGTATAAACTCCCCCCCCCCCCCCCCCCAAAAAAAATATTTTGTGCATTAATGTGTGCTAATGTGCATAATAAATAAATATGATATCATTCTATGTATTGGCTGCTTTATGAGGTATCACTATAGGTTATGATAATAGAGGGAGCTGTACTCTAATTGTTGGACCCATGAGTCATATGTATGAGATATGAACTATGATTAAAGACATATTGCTGTGAGATATGGTAGATTATTGATTATTAATATATTAGGGTTATTACCCAAGATTATTTATATTTTGACATTTATTTCAATAATGGACATCATTTTCTCCATATCTCACTCTCCAATAAAAAGTTTGTTGCTAAATCAACATACAGATATATGAGGCTGATCAATATTACCATTATTGTTTAATGTTGCTGTGGAATATATATATATATGTGTATATATGTATATATATATATGTGTATATGTATATGTGTGTGTATGTATGTATGTATGTATGTATATATATATATATATATATATATATATATATATATATATATAATATGGATTTGTTGTGTTGGAGCTAGTTTTCCCTATAAGACTACCTATAAACAGCATCTTATTTATAATTAATACTGTTTGCCACTACATATAGTCTTCTCCGTGGACCAGCGATACTTCTATTGCTATTAGAGCAGTGGAACTGCTAGCGCATGCGCACTTAACTTCTGAAGTCTCTTTTACTAAATAGAGTCCAATAGTTATATCAGCGGCATCGCAGGACTCCAGGCGCATGCGCGATCAGTCCCTCAAGATTCCTCTTGCTCTTCTAAATCTCGCGATAGTGGCTAAATCATGCACAGGCGCACTCGTTCAGATGACAAACCGGAAGCATCGGGAGCCATGGAGGACGTGAGCACATGCGAATTAGGTACTGTTCAGCTGTTGCATGTGGGATTTTAATTGTTGTTTCACTATATATAGTCTGTAACTAAGGGTGTATTTGTACTTGACAAAGATCACTGTGTTGATCGAAACGTCGTATGTGTGTGGAGGAATAAAGGAAGAAGTTTTACTGCATCGCTGTCTGCTGCCACAGTATTTTCCTTCTTGATTGCGCTAATGATTGCAGCATCACCGCTCACCATCTGGGTAGACTCCTCAAAGTTTCCAAGGACCTGGCAGATGTCTGCCAACCAGGCCCACTCTTCTGTAAAGAATTGAGGAGGCTGACTCCCACTACGCCGCCCATGTTGGAGTTGGTATTCCACTATAGCTCTACGCTGCTCATAGAGCCTGGCCAACATGTGAAGCATAGAGTTCCACCGTGTGGGCACGTCGCACAGCAGTCAGTGCACTGGCAGATTAAACCGATGTTGCAGGGTCCGCAGGGTGGCAGCGTCCGTGTTGGACTTGCGGAAATGTGCGCTGAGCCGGCGCACCTTTCCGAGCAGGTCTGACAAGCGTGGGTAGCTTTTCAGAAACCGCTGAACCACCAAATTAAAGACGTGGGCCAGGCATGGCACGTGCGTGAGGCTGCAGAGCCGCCACCAGGTTACGGCCGTTGTCACACACGACCATGCCCGGTTGGAGGCTCAGTGGCGAAAGCCAGCGGTCGGTCTGCTCTCAGACCCTGCAGCAGTTCGTGGGCCATGTGCCTCTTCTCTCCTAAGCTGAGTAGTTTCAGCACGGCCTGCTGACGCTTGCCCACCGCTGTGCTGCCACGCCGCGCGACACCGACTGCTGGCGACATGCTGCTGCTGACACATCTTGATTGTGAGACAGAGGTTGCGTAGGAGGAGGAGGAGGAGGAGGAGGAGGGTGGTTTAGTGGAGGAAGCATACACCACCGCAGATACCACCACTGAGCTGGGGCCCGCAATTCTGGGGGTGGGTAGGAAGTGAGCGGTCCCAGGCTCTGACTCGGTCCCAGCCTCCACTAAATTCACCCAATGTGCCGTCAGGGAGATATAGTTGCCCTCTCCGCCTGTGCTTGTCCACGTGTCCGTTGTTACGTGGACCTTGGCAGTAACCGCGTTGGTGAGGGTGCGTACAATGTTGCGGGAGACGTGGTCGTGCAGGGCTGGGACGGCACATCGGGAAAAGTAGTGGCGACTGGGAACCGAGTAGCGCGGGGCCGCCGCCGCCATCATGTTTTTGAAAGCCTCCGTTTCCACAAGCCTATACGGCAGCATCTCCAGGCTGATCAATTTGGCTATGTGCACGACGGCGTACTTGCGTTCAAACAGTTGCGCTAGCGACGGCTGGACGCTGCGCTGAGAGACATTGCTGGATGGGGCCGAGGACAGCGGAGGTGAGCATGTGGGTGCAGGCCAGGAGACGGTCGTGCCTGTGTCCTGAGAGGGGGGTTGGATCTCAGTGGCAGGTTGGGGCACAGGGGGAGAGGCAGTGGTGCAAACCAGAGGCTTGCACCACTGAATGACATCACTGAATGACATCATTGAATGGCTGTGATTGGTTAATCGGGCACTGGCTGATGCAGTGCTCCTCGGATACATGGAATACAGCAGCAACCACAGAGTACTAGAATGGAGGCAAATACTGACACAGAGACTAGTGTGGAGTATATGACTTGTGACCAGTGTCCGAACAAGCTTTCAACCAGTCCCTGAATGGATCGTCTATGCCAGAGTTATCAGCTAGTTCATTTTATTATGCATTTACCCCTTCCAGTGCTCAGGTATCATCTGGTGCCGTGTTATTAGGAATGAAAGTACAACAATATCCTCCAATCATTTTACAAACTTCTCCTTTTTCTGCTAGTAACATATCAAGAGCCATTCTATTTTGCCATGTAATAAGTAAGGTATGTCCTAGTTGTTCCTCTAGGCCCCTAATTGCATCTCTTGTATAATTAACAAATCTCTGTTGGTTATAGTATGTGTAATTAATCCAGTCTACATTTTTATCCACTGTTGCCCACCATGCAAGAAGAGACTCAAACCCGCTGCAGCCATCTGATTTCTTGCCCTATACTCGTTCAGTACCCCCCTTAGGACCCCTGATGGCGTCAAAGGAACCTTTGGGAGAGGAATTCCTAGTTTTCCGGACACGGCCCTTGCTGTTGCCCTCGGAGGTCATGAGGTGCACAGGCATTATCAGTTGTACCAAAGCACAATCCCGTTAGGGCCTGTACCTGGCACCTGTTCTAGGTACCTGTGACCACACAACCATCACACGTCTGCGTGTGCTCTTTGTAGCTCAGGCCATATCCCAGAAAACAGTGTGCCTCCATGGTTCTCCTCTCCATATAGTGTCCCTCAGGCAGTCTCCCGTAGTCTGCCTTGGTCCCATTACCAGGTAGCGCAAAGCAAGTATAACCCCAGGATCAGAGACAACAGCAGGTCCTTGCCCACAGGTGGAAACAGCAAACTCAATGTATAACATGGATCGCTTATCTGTGGGGTGTAGGTACAGTTAAGAAGCTTAATCCCACATTTTACGGTCATCACGGCTTGAAGACTTGTCATTAACTTTTTTTTTTATTCTTTATTTTTCAGATTATAACTTGATTACAGTTTACATAGTGTTCATTGCGCACCGTCACACCAACTTTATGAACATTACCATACCAAAGAATTAGAACAGTTTTTCTTTGTTGTGAATAAAAGGAAGACTTAACTTATTGCAACATTCAAGACTCGTTGTCCTTCTGTTCGTCATCTGTGTTTCTTTTCTTTCTATATTATATAAACTAACATGACCAATTAGACAGACGTGACACAAGGGGGATTAACCAGGGGGACACATTTAGGGGAAAAATAAAATAAAACTCAACCATTAAGTTGCGTGGAGTATAGCTATGTGGTCAGGTTTCACTTTTGTCGTTTAGTGATCCATTAACGAGCGATATTCCTCAGATTCCTGGAACACCATCCAGTGATACCATATGTTCCTGAAGCTTTCCTGTGTGCCCCTTAGTGCCGCAGTGAAGTCCTCCATCTCCATGATCCTCCTTACTGTATTGAGCCATAGAGCCATTGTTGGTGAGGTTGTCTGTCTCCAAAGTTTAGGAATGCATGATCTTGCCGCACTCACTAGAAAACGTACTATAGATTCTTTGTAGGTCGCCAGTGGTATATCGCTGTGATGCAGGAGGAAGAAGGCCGGGGATTTTGGCAGGGGGTAGTGGGTGAATCTAGATGCTATCTGCCACACCTCTGATCAAAAAGCTCGCCAGGACCGAGCAGTCCCAAAAGACATGTAACATTGTCCCTTGCTCCGCCCCACATCTCCAACATGTGGGGGGGACTGTCGGGAATATTCTATGCAAGTGGGAGGGCACCCTATACCACCTGGTGAGAACCTTGTATCCAGATTCTTGTATTTTGCTCAATATTGAAACCGAGTGTGTGATGATGAAAATTCTATCTCTTTCCTCCGGTGTAAGTGTGACTCCCAACTCTTCTTCCCATTTATTCATGTACTTAGGTGGTGAGGCCTCAGGTTGTGTGTTTAGTATGTTGTACATTTTGGATAGCGTATGCCTGAGTGTCCCTTCTCCCTACAGATGACTTCAAATTGTGTTTTTGGGCAGGCAAAAGTAGTGGGGCGGGGTAGCAAAGATAGAAAGTGTCTTACTTGTAATGCCTGCCATAATGGGAGTTGGGGTGAGTCCGTATTCCCTCTGAGCATTTCCAGTGGGAGCCACTGGCCTTCTTGCATAAAATGTTCTGCCCGGAATCTGCCTTCGGTAATCCTTGCACGGAATACTTTGTTCTCATTGCCTGGGGGAAATCTCGGGTTACCCAGAACCGGGAACATGGGTGAGGGCCTGGGAGAAATGTCTTTCCTGGCTAGTACTTTGATGGCGATCCCTAGCGTGGGGCCGATTGTAGGATGGAGTGCTAGTTCTGTGGGGGCTTGTCCCTCAGACCATGGGAGAGCTACTAACGGCGCCAGGGCTGCTGTTTGTTCTGTTGCTATCCACTGTTTAAGGGCTGCATGCCGGTGCCAGTCCACCATGCATACTAAGTGTACTGCCTGGTGGTATTTTACGTAATCTAGTAGTCCCATGCCCCCCTCGCTTTTCGGCCGAGATAAAGTGTCTCTTGCTATCCGTGGGGCCTTTCCTGCCCATATGAATGTGGACGTGAGTGATTGTAAATGCTGGACGAAGAGCCTTGGCACTTGTATGGGAAGGGCCTGAAGTAGGTATAGTATACTGGGGAGTATATTAATTTTGATTATTGCTCCCCTGCCGAACCAAGAGAAAGTCCCTTTGGTCCAAGAGTTGAGGTCTTGTCGAATTTCGCTTAAGAGTGCTGGAAAGTAGGCGGGGTATAGGTCCTCAATGTTTGGCGTTAGCTTGGTCCCCAAGTATTGAATGTGATTCTTTTCCCACTGAAATGAGAACGAGTCCTTTAATTCCTCCACAAAATGTTGTGGGAGAGAGATGTTAAGAGCTGCTGACTTATGATAGTTTATTTTAAAGTTTGATATTTTGGAATAGTGGTTAATTTCTGCCAATAGGTTTGGTAAGGAGATTCGTGGGTTGGAGATAAAGAACAGGAGGTCGTCCGCATATGCGGCGATCTTATATTCTTCCTCCCCCACCGTGATCCCTTTAACGTTTGGGTTATTAAGTATTTGTGACAACAGTGGCTCCAGGCATATTATAAAGATCAGTGGCGATAGAGGGCAGCCCTGCCTTGTACCATTTGAAATGGAAAATGGCTTTGAAAGCTGGCTGTTTACTCTAACGGACGCGGATGGGCTGGAATATAGGCCTGTAATCCAGTGTAACATGTTAGGGCCCATACCCACGTGGGTAATTGTCGCAAATAGGAAGTCCCACTCCACCCTGTCAAATGCCTTTTCTGCATCTGTGGATAAAAGGCATATCGATTTGGAGAGTCTGTGCGCCTGGCGTATTAGGTTAATGGCTTTGGTTGTGTTGTCCCTTGCCTCTCTTAATGGGACGAAGCCGACTTGGTCTTTGTGTATTGTTACATAAGTAGGGGGAGATCCTATTTGCCAGAATTTTAGAAAATAATTTCAGGTCTGCGTTAAGTAAAGAGATGGGGCGGTAGCTCTGGCATTGCGCTGGGTCCTTCCCTTCTTTAGGGATGACCGCTATGTGTGCTGTTAGGGTATCTCTAGGTATTTTGTTTCCGGATGTTATGGAATTGAAGGCTTGGATGAAGTGGGGTGTAAGTGTTTCTGCGAATTTCTTATAATATGATAGGGTTAGCCCATCTGGACCTGGCGCTTTCCCTGTCTGAGAGTCTGTCAGCGCTTCTGCTAGCTCAGTCGGGGATATTGGGGCCTCCATCAGTTCTATGGCCTCCTTTGGGAATCTGCGAATGTTTGATCATTGTAGGCATTCGTGGATCCTAGCTTTCTTGTGTTCTCTGGCTTGCTCGGACTGTGGTGGAGATTGGTTATATAAAGAGTAGTAATATTGCCAAAACGCTTCTGTGATTTGTTCGGGAAGATGTAGTGTGTGGCCTTCGGAGTTCTTAATGTGTAGAACGTAGGCCCTAGCTCTTGCTGCGCGGAGGGCCCGGGCCAATATGCAGCTCGGTTTGTCTCCAAATTCAAAGAAATGACGTCTACATTTCGTCAGGCTCACTTTTGCCTTTCCCAGACAGTGGGAACGGACCTGCTCCTTCAACCGTAGTAATTCTGTTCCCTTCTCTCTGTCTAGTGTCGATTTGTGGGAGGACTCTAGTGCCTGGATCTGATCCAGGAGTCCCCTGAGATGTGCGCTACGTTCCTTTTTAATGCGTGAGCCAAGGCCTACACAGAAACCCCGTATCACGCACTTGTGTGCTTTCCATACCGTTAGTGGGTCAACCTCTGGAGTGACTTTGTGTTCAAAGTATTTCCTTAATATTGTGCGGATTTCGTCTGAGTTCGCCGTGTATTGAATATCCAATGCCATATTCTATTGTGCAGGGTAGGTAATTTCAGCACTAGTATGATCATTGCGTGGTCTGAAAATGTGATGGTGTCTATTGTAGCCGAGACTAGATTCGCTAGGGATGAGAGTTGGAGGAGGAAAAAATCGATTCTGGAGTATGAGTTGTGTGGTTGGGAAAAGAACGTGTAGTCCTTTGTGGTGGGGTGTAAGGTTCTCCAGGCGTCTTCCAACTGATACTTGTGTAATGTATTTTTGATCCTGCGGTACGCTGACCTGGGAAGGTTACCGCTGCCTTTAGATGTGTCTATTCTTGGGTCCAACGGCATGTTAAAATCTCCTCCCAGGACCAGGGTGCCCTCCTGAAATTCCTCCAGCTCCTCCAGGATCTCCTCTAAGAAGGACACCTGGTTGGAGTTGGGTGAATAGATGGCCGCTAGTGTGATTTGTGTGCCAGTGAGTTTCCCCTTGAGGAAAATATATCTACCTCCCGGATCACAGCGGACCTCTTCCTGCTCCCATGGGACGGAGTTGGCGATAAGGATGGAGACCCCTTTGGACTTGGATTCCGCATTTGTGCTGTGGTAGGTGTTTGGAAATCTGTCGTTTGCAAATCTGGGGCTTTTGTTCGTGCGGAAGTGGGTCTCCTGGATAAAGGCCACATGTACTCTTCTTTTCCAGAGGAGGTGGAGGATGGAGGACCTCTTCTCTGGCACGTTCAGTTCCTGCGCATTAATGGAGATGATGGAGAGGTTAGCGGAGCCTGACATTGCGAAAGAGAGAAGATCAGGTTGCAAAAAGAAGGGGTAGTGAAAGCACCAAGTTGAGAATCAGGAAAGATATAGAGAGAGAGGGGGAAGGAGAGGGGAGAGTGGAAGAAGAAGAGAAAAAAAAAGAGGTGGGGGGATGGACACTTACACGACACACAAGGAAAACTAATCCGGGACAAACACAACTAAGGCTAGCCCGGTGGCTAGCAACTATATTTTAGTCAGGGAGCCTGTTTCCCCCCCTCAAAAAAGGGGTTAAGCCAGGCCCCCTGATGCCCTACTGGAGGTAACGTGGAAGTGCACTTACTGTTAAGGCCGCTGTCTAACTCGGAGATCAGATAACAAGGAAAACGACCACCGATTCCGTATCTGTTCCTCTATAACCTTCTTACTCGGAACTTGCGGGATGCCACTATCATTAGAAGTAGTACTGTGGGAAAAAAACAAGAGGAAGCAAAGAGACAAAATTAGACAGCTTTCAGCCCGTCCGGCGGGTAAGAGACTGGGGAACGCGCCGCCGTCATTCGTAGGGTATCTGCTGGCGGGGCACAATAAGTCTCGATTTCTTTGATTGGTTGTTAGTCTCGGTCCCTGCTGCCTTGCCGGTTGGAAAGGTTCCCTGGGTCCTTCGCGGGTCACGGGTTGCTCTGTGCCGTGTCCATGGGCATAGTCCAGTCTGGAATGGGCACCGCCAGGACTTCTAGGAACCTGAAAGCTCTGTCCAGGTCTGTGGGTGATCTGACGGTGTACAGGCGGCCTCGCTTGTGTAATATTAAATGAAAGGGGTGGCCCCATTTGTAGGTCGCGTCCGCCTGGCGTGCTGCGTCCACAAGTGGTCTTATCAGTCACCGACTATTGAGGGTCAGTCTGGAGACATCTGGTAAGATAGTAATTTCCACTCCGTTAAAGTTAACTGGACTTCTTTCCCATGCCATGCGTTGGATTTCCTCCTTTTGTCTGTAAAAGTGCACTTGGCAGATGACATCCCTTGGCAGATTGGGGTTCCTTGTTCTCCCGCCCATCATTCTGTGGACCCTGTCCAGCTCTATTGTCCTGTCTTCCGGACGGCGTAGTAGCTTGTTGAAGACGGTTGTTACACACTCATAGAGCGCTTCTGGCGCCTCTCAGCTTTAGGTTGTTGCGGCGGCCTCTGTTTTCGACGTCGTCGAGGTGGAAAGTTAACTCACTGAGCTGTTTCTGCTGTTTTTCTATGAAGCTTGTTAGCTGTTGAAAGTCCATATAGGAGACCTCGGGGTTCTCTTCTAGCGCCATCACCCGTTCTGTAAAGGCCTGTACTGAGTGGTTAACTGCCGCGATGGCCCTCTCGTGTTTCTCTTCTATACATCGTATCTGCATCTCTAAGTCTGTTTTGGTCGGTAGGGCACGTATCATGACCCAGAGTGCTTGTAGTGTTTGGGAATCGTCTGCAGGTGGCGCTGTATGATTGCCAGGAGCTTCTGTTTCGGGAAATTACTGGGAGCTGTAGTCATGGAAGGTATTTATATCTCTGCTGTTGTCTCTCTGTTGAGAAGGAGGTCGGGCGATAGGGATAGGATTATCTCCCTGCATTACACCGCTCTTGCTTGGGTTGTCCTTCCGGGGAGGGGTATGGTCTGCATCAGGTCCCTTTCTGCCACCCTTTGCGTTAGGGCTGTGTCCCTGGCTGGGGGTTTCATGGGATTCATTACCAATTGTGTAGAGTGTGGGTACAGTGGAATGTCTCGCTGGTGACCTCGGGGTCTCTGCCCTATTCCCCCTCCCATCCTGTTCAGGGTGTTGGGCTCTGTTTAGTGGTGAGGTACCTGGGTTCTTGGTCCACTGCTCCCTTAGTCCTTCTTGCTGCCCCTGCTCCGTGTTGGTGTGGAGCTGCGCTGCTCCTCCGGCATTTGAAGGTGGTGCTTCTGCACCCTGTACTGGCTGCCCGCTCTTTTCTGTCTGTAGCCCCTGGGTCTAGTCGGCAGGGGATTTTCTCCTTCCCTCAGGGTATGGCTCTGCTCCGCTGTTGTATGGGCTTCTCTCTCTGCCCTGGCGGTGTGCCAGCATGGGGCTCTCCTGCCTTCACCTGGCCTGTGGATAGGGTTGCTGGATCTCCACTCTGCTTCAGCGCGGGCTTGTCGCGCTGACCCAGTGCCATGTTGGAGAGCCGTCTTCCCGCTCCGGCGGCGTGTGTTCCGTGCAGGAACCGACTTATAGGGGATCCCTGGATCTGTGGCTGGTCTGCCTTCCTCTTCCCCACTCTAGTCATCATCGGGTATGGGCTATTTTCTTTGTTTTCTGGTTTTCTGAGAGTCAGTGGCAGCGGAGCTCCGAGATGTGCGGCCTCCCTCTCCTATGCCAAGCCACGCCCCCCATGCCACTTGTCATTAACTTTTATCTATCGTACAGTCATGTCTTTCTATCTCATATAATTATTAATAACATATAATTCTCTATACACTTAACCGCTTAATCCTCCAACCTTAACAACCCCCCCTCAGGAATTTCTCTTATCAAGGAGAGGTGATGGAGTAAGATAAACAAAGCTTTAACTGTTTTAGACTCCTACAGCTAACTGCAGTATCCTTGGAATATTTTTCCCTTAATAGGAACACTCAGGTCTCACATTATTAACAACTTAATTATTATTATTTTTTCTTACATGACATTATCACATTGAAAACACCATTTAACAATCAAACGCACTGCAAACCAATTACAGAACTAACATGTACACAAATAACAGCAAGAATGTATGTTCCCTATTCACACAAGTTTATATTAAACTTAATTCCTGATCATCTTCATTACAAGTCTATTCATTTCAAGCAAGCAGAGCATCGCTCTCAGACTACTACGTTAGAGAGTCAGTCACACACTCCCCCCTCCCTTCTTCTCACTAAACTCTAAAGCTGAAAGGTGAGGGTGAAAGTGAAACAAGCATTCCAATGTAACAGATGATTTAACCATTTGTGAGCTAACCCCACCACACAGAGCCAGCACTCAAGCCATTGTCTGTCAACTTCATTTAATACTACTGTAAACTTTCATTCCTTCACTGTCTTACCCCAGGACTATCTGCATCATGTAATCATCTCTGCTGTCCTGCTGCCTACTATCTCTGATCCTTGTCAGCACTACCGTCATCCATAGCAACCTGTCCCCTCACTACCTGACACTTATCTGAAGGAGACCATACATATTCCTCTGCTACGACTAAATATCCCACAGTATCATACTGACCCTATCTTATAACCCACACTTAATAAGGTAGACTACATATCATCAACACACAGAGGACAGTGATGGAGGGTTCTTACTATTCCTGCACAAGTCAAAGAAGGCACTAATCACTAGTGTTGTGTACTACAATCAGTGCAAGCATTGGGATGCTAGGTAAAAGGTACATCTATGGGAGGTGTGAAGCCAAGGTGGCGCCTGGGCGACAGCCGAGGGTATTGCAGCAGGTACTAAAATGGGCGCAGGCCATGACTAGCACTAAAATGGCCACCAGGGATGTGGCCTGACTAAGAGTACTATCAAGCCAGGCAAGCATCTAGCCACGCCTTATTCCTTTGTGTACAATGCCAACAAGTCCCTCATCTGACACATATCTATAATAATCTTTATGTGTATAGCGCCAACATTTCCACAGTGTTTACATAGACAGGGGGAATACAGAAAGACAAAAGTACAAAAAATACAGAACCACGGATACATAGTAATCAGCTGATGGAAACAATAGGGGTGAGGGTTCTGCTCCATCGAGCTTACACAAGTAATGGGGTGATACAGAAGGTAAAGGGGCTGGAGATGTGCACAGTATAGCGGGGTGGAGAGTGAGGGATACTATATACAGACAATGGTCAGAGCTCTTCCACCATTCCCCCATCGTGTAGGATCGGGTAATATGGTGATGACCTCTGACAATTTCAGGGCTGTCATCAATAGCGTTCCCCAGACTCACCAATACACCGAAAAGAAATGTTATTCCTATTATTTTTGTCCTTACCGAGGAGGCCCATGGGGAAAGGGTGTGGATTTCTTCACCGAGTTGAGATGGAGACCACCTAATGTGCCCCCCCCCCACCCCCCTGTAATGGGCTAAACTAGACCCCCTCAGCACACTGTCCCTGCTCTGCCTGTGTTACCTTTTTACAGTGAGAATGGTGAATCCAGGTCTGCCATTCAGCAATCTTTATTGCAGCAGGAGTGGTCAGGAGTACCTGATAAGGTCTTTCTCACTTTGGGGTCTTCCAGTTCTTTTTCTTTATCCCCTTGATGAGGACCCAATCACCTGGTATTATTTCCCTTAGTAATGCTTTAGCCACTGAGGCTTCATGCGACTGACCTGTGAGAAACACTTCTATCCACTTGGCTAAAGCATCTATAATAACTAGGCAGTATTTCTTACCTTCACATTTGTTTAATTCTATGTAGTCCATACAAATGTGTTGGAGGGGATACTGAGGTGTAGGACAGCATCCCCTCCATGGTCTTGTATTATTTGTGCTAAACACAAGGCACAAGGGAATATAAGATAAACAAAAATTTTTAGAGTAGTTTGTAAACGCATAGGCTGTGAATACTTTCGATATGAGTGCTACCATCCCCCCTGTTGAGAAATGACACAGGCCATGGCTCAAATTTGCTGCATATCTGAAGAACGATTTAGGTAAGATAGTTTTTTTTCCTTCTGCGGAGATGTCCAACCCATCTACAAAGAGTGTATTCAGCATCTACAAGAGATACATCCTGCAGATCTGGTCTGGGTAACACCTTATGTGCCATCTCTCCTAGACAGTTGTATGGAGGACCGTCTGAAGAAATAGGCAGTAAGGTAGATGGATGGAGCGTAGTACATCCCTCAGTTGTCAGGTGTGGCTGTGAGAGCAGTAGTGTCATGTAGGAGGGATGTCTGGAAGGACAAAGATATGAGTATAACCAACTGCGTGCGGTACACAGTGTGAGTGGCGGAACAGCACTATAGTGGCAGGTCTGACTGCTTCAGCTGCCGCTGCTACCGCTTGTACACAGGGTGGGAGCGCTCGGCCACTGGATCTAGTCTGCAGGAGTAGTATGCCAGCGATCTGTTTCCCACTGTGTGCCTGAGTTAACACAGAGGTCATATATCCTTCCCTTGAGTCAACAGCACAAAGAGCTTGCTGTAGTTCAGCAGCCCCCAAGACTGATGTGCCCACCAGAGTCTGTTTTAACCTGACAAAGGCTTCCTCAGAGGGTGCATCCCACTGGATCCTGTCAGCTGCAGAAAGAGGTTCATCATAGATGAGTCTGGTAAGAGGTGCTGTCAGGGATGCATAATTTAGGATCCAGGCTCTGCAGACGTTTGTCATTCCCAAAAAGGACAGAATTTGCTCGTGGTTTTGGGACTTCCAGAATTGCTTGCCTACCTTCATCTGACAGGTTATACCCCAGATATTTAACTGTTTGCTGACAGTATTGGAGTTTCTACCTGTTTACTTTATGGCCTTGCTTATAAAGAAACCTCAAGGGTTCGACTGTGTCCCCCCACAATTCGCTCCACTGTCTGCTGCTAGCTACCAACATACAGTAGTAGCCCAGTTCCAGCATCCTAGAGGTAGTCAGCTAAGTTTGCTGACATAGCCTGGGAGAAAATTGTTGGAGATTCACAGCAGCCCTGAGGTACTCTGGTGAAGGTGTACCTAATTTTATCATAATATCTTATCTCAACCATTTTACTGGACATATTTAAGACTATATAATCTGACATTTCACAGGCTTATTTGTCTCTAGGTCTGTTATAACTGGTTCAGAGAGGGATTCCCTGTGGGTCCGTCCATTAACCCCTTTTACCATGATATGACTATTACTACATTTTACATTGGGTATATATTGGGATGTATTAATGCCCTGGTGGCTCCTGAGCCCACCAGGAAAGTAATCATCAGCCCATTCACCTGGAGATCTATCTCAGGCAGTAGAAATTGCCAAGAGATCCTCCAAGTGTTGTACATCCATCCCTCTTAGTCATTTTTCCCCAAGGTGCCTGTGAGCATTGTTTCTCTGGGCATCCTCAGGCAAAATCACCAGATTTCCAATCATTCAAACACACATTTAAATCCCCGAGCTGTATCCCACCTCTGCTTCTTCCTTTGCCTCTACTTTCACATCCTCTCGCTGTCCAATGACCTCTCTGACTTTCTTGAACCGTCGTGTCACATTCTTCTCCCTGTATAAAAACTCTCACTTTCCCAACCTTTTCTTTGTAAAACTTTTCTGCATGTTTTGCATATTCCAAAACATCCTGCAATGATCCCATCCTAAGGGTAATCATGTATCTCATTGTGGTGGAAGCCCAGTATATATCTATATGGATCGGTGGGCCTTGGCAGTAGACAGTTGTCAATTTAACATTCTGTATACATATTTGCTTTCTGTCTTGCTACAAATATAATGTTCTTACAGTTATGCAATAGGTACTTCCGCTCATATGAAAATATCTGTTTTATAACTCTGCTGACATGGGGAAGCCAACATGAAACTTCTGTACTCAAAACGCTGACAAGATAATATATAGTATAAACACGTTACATTTTCCATCTGTTTTGCAATTTTGGAGGACAGTATAACTCAGACGGACAACCACAGTCTGAAACAGCCACCGCAGAAATTACCCAAGCAATTTTACTGGAAACGTATGCAAATAATATGGGAGGTTTGTGCAATTTATAGTTCATGATGTAACATCCAATCATATCGAAGGAACCACACGTGGCTCCAGGACAACCCACTCATTTCATCCACCACCTGATGGCCAATCACAGATGACCGGAGGATGGAAGAATTGCAAGATGCTTATCCAATAATTAAACAATACGTTGTATCTATGTAATCTTTGACCTGCCCAGATGGGCGGATATGTTAAACTCTTAAAATAGGCTACACGCCGATCATTAAAGTTAGAATTGAGGAAGCTATGCATGCTGAACCTCGTGTCAGTGTGAAAACTTCTTATGCGCATTATCAATTCAGAATTAATATGGAGGGGTGTAAACATTCCAACTTGAGTAAGCCGTGATTCCGCAAAGGAATTCTACGACAGTGGCACCCCAGATGGGACTGTGATCGATAGGCTCCGAAGAAATCGGACACAAGGCACGGACATAGACAACCTTGGACTTAGCGGGCCCACCAAATACACGGTAGGATAAATTAATTATCTATACCTGTGTGGCTAACTCCGGGCTTGCCTATGTGCCGTGCCAGGCCGATAGATTTGGAGACGCACGACGACAGGTACTTCTTTAAGTCTCGATCACATGATAAGAACCTGTCATAAGATATAAAGGAATGTTTACATGCCTGTTGTTTTGAGAGTACTGGTCGAGTGGCGAGGTCAGTAGCTGCCTTAAGGGGGGGGTTGACCCTGCGCAGGTGTCCCGATTACTCGGTCCAGGTTTGGTTACAAAACCTAAGAGTAAGGGACCTGTGAGGGTAGTTTGACGGGAAGGCTTTCCTGCTCTGGTCTGGTTTGGTTACAAAGCCTAAGGGTCAGAAAGCCGTCAAACGTCTGGGCAGGTATCGCTACTTCGGTAAAGTCTGGTAAAAGGCTTCCGAAGAAAGGGAACTGACAGACCGGATCCCGAGGGGCAGTAAGACTAAAACCAGCCGTACTGGTGCTCTGTCTATTTGTGTGTGTCCACAAATATTTGTTTATCGTTTGAATGTCCACGAGTAGATCCCTCCGTCTGAGGGTAGATTGATAAACTGTGTAGCGACAGAAATGCTAGAGACTCTAGGGCGGGGCATATTGTGTCTGGCGTCTGAGGAGACTTCTATAATCATAAATCTGGCAGCCATGATTGAAATTGAAAGGCAGCGAACATTGTACCGAGGTTAATTCTTACACCCTCCAGGAAAGTGTGGAAGGGGTGGAGAGTCAAGTTATCATTGATTAATCAAGCAATCTTTCTGTGTGTTTAAAACGTCCTGCCTGTCCTTTATATAAAGTTAGTGTGCTTGTCTGTTGTGTAGAGCTAATCCTGCTGAGTTATTATATAGAATTAGTATCAGTCCTGCTCAGCTGTAAGAAGGGATTGTTAGCAATGAGCATTGCATTGGCTGGGTTATAGCCAAGATAATGCACCGTACACAGTGGCGCGCTGTGGGTTTGGACTTTATAGGTTAGGTTGCATTATTGGATCCCTTCTAGTAAAAGACAGACTACTAAACTGTGTTGCCTTTGAATTGTTAAACGTTAACAATAGCATAGAAGTATAGGCTTGTGCCCGTAAGTGTGTTTGGAGGAAAAGAAGAAAAAAAAGGCTGCTAAGTTCATTTAAAAAGAAGAAGTGGAACTCCTAATAGAAGCAAAGCGATTCTTGTGCTCCAACATTTGTTAGTTATTTAACTAATGTTGGATGTTAAAACTACTCGTATGTTTTATTATGTAATCTCTAAACTTTGTTATACACCCGTCACATAAATGTAAAAAGTTATATGCCACTCACATCCTGAGGGGGCTCTTAAGAATACAGACTGCGTAGCCCACCATGCCCACAAGAAAATACGTCTATGTTTGCCAAGTCCCCAACAGCATACATGTTAGCAGTCCCCAATTCAATTGTAACCACATACAATGTTAGGTGGTCACCGCTGTGACCGTAAAGTTACAACATAATATATGTGATTTATGCATTAGACGTTAGAATTTCCCTAAGAGACCTGAAAAGGGGAAGAGAAGGTGGGTTGAAATGGCGTCTGTATTAATACACGCCAAAGGCACCAGCGTTCAATATAACAGTTTAGTGAATAGAGAGAATTGCAGTACATTACCAATCAGATGGAGATGCCCGGCATCTAAGACTGCATCTGCCCGGTCGCCGGAAGTCTGGGACAAAAGCTGTTGTAAAAGTAAAAATTGTAATCCCTTGTAATCCTGTCGCTGGGCTGTCACGGGAGGGAGAGATTCTGAAAAGAGGAAGTTACTTGCCCTGTAGTCCCAGCACAAGTAACGTATATTCACAGACAATATAAAATAAATAAATAAACTACAGGGAGTAAGAGAAACTGTGGAGAAACTGCAGAGAAGCCAAGGAATAGGAAACAAGCAGGTAACGATAAGGCCAGGTATCCACAGGAGGAACGGGGCAGATTGACTCGTAATTTGTAAAATGTAAATTGTGTGATGCATAAGACTTTATCTTTATTGAGTTGCGATGTGTGCCCAAGGACTGCCAAACATTGAATGAGAGAATAAGGAAGTAAGTGATTAGCCACACTCAGAGGGGTGGAGCTAGATGATGCAAGAACACGTCTCTTATCCAAGGAGGGGGTAAGAATCATAGATAGCCAGAAGAAAAAGTTTTGTTTTTTCTCTTGTCCCAAACTCAGCTTTCCACGGTTCCTGACAAATTATGGGACAACTACAAGACAGACATAGGAAAATTGAATATACCCACCATGATAATATATACGAGACCCGGATACACACCCCTGGGTCAAACAGTATTCCCCTAGTTAAAAAAAAAAAAAAAAAGGGGGTGAAGGGTCAGCCACGCAGATCAGGTGCTGTGTGCTGATGCTTCGGAAAAACTGCCAACCGGCCACAATTTCACTGTTAATTTCTCTTGCAGAAGGCTGTAAGGCCTGGAGGCCTCCAAAGACTAACCAAGTTCTGCAGGCCATACCTGTACATACACTGTTGCCAAATTCCGCACCTTTCAGGGCCTTGCTTCATACTGCCACCCATACGACAGTATTGACACAAAAGCACGGAGGACAACCACAGCCATGAGGTTAGATCCAGTGACTCGAGGAGCTCCCTCATCTGCTTGTGCGGTGGCAGCAGTACAGGCAATGGCTGACAAATCTTCTAAGTTGTTATTGGACTACCCCCTAGTGGTCCGCACCCCAAATGACACCCAGAACATACTCATGCAAGTGCAACCCAAGCACTTATCTCTGGCCTATTAGATCCGGCTACAATGTGCTCTTTCCATGCCTTCCCCAATATCTCTTCCCAATGTTGTAATACCTTGAACCCGGCTACTCTTCTTTTAATCAGGTATTCCTGGGGGGAGGGGAGGCATAGGTGATTTGAGTATGGCAGATCAGCTATTTTTTAAAATTGGTTAAAATTCTGTGCAACAAGATTCTGACATTATTGTAGTGATGTACACACTGTTAATGATGCATATTTTGAGGTTTCTTTGTAGATGGTATCAGGGTGAGGATTGATGATTCCGAACCAGATATGCAGAGGTGACACAACAAGATGTCCTAAACGCAGAAGCTCTGCCTCCGCATGTCTCAGGGCAAGAAGCGGAACCGGAGGCCCTCACTGAGGCGTGTGGAGTGGTGGAAGGTAAGTCGGCAACTTTTTACACTGACTCCTGGAATGCATTTGGCATAGCTCATGATTATGGCCCAATATGGAAGGCCAGACAGCTTGTTATCTCAGTAGGACAGCCAATTAAGAATGGTGCAGCGGTGCAGAGTCTCATGGAAACCCTACTACTACTACCTGGCAATGGAGAATCCACACCGATTTCTACAACGGAGAAGCGAGAGATGACACCCTCGCCAACAACACAGCAAAGGCAGCAGCCCTCAAGCCGTGGAAGAAAGAAGAATAAATACTGACAGCATGAGTCAGTGATAAAAACTTTGGACTTTGATAAAAACTTTGGACTTTGATAAATACTTTGGACTCTGATAAATACTTTGGACTTTGATATGTCAAGGACTTTACAGTTACAAGTCAACGAGGAAAGAAAGCAGATGGGCTAAAAGACGGGAGCGACAGAACAGGACGGCGTATGGCGAACAATCAACAGAACTTGCCTACAGAGGTCCCTGTCCCCCATGATGGCCCAACTGGTACACAGAATCAAAAGCAGCGATGACGTCGACACTGAACAAGAATGGGTGACACCTAGGTTCTCTGTAGCTGCTGCATCATTTGTCCAGTTAGCATGATCTTTGCCATATGCAAGTTCGGACAGAAGTAAGGTGGCCATATAACACTTGCCTTGACCACTCTACCCATTTCAGGGATTGCCAATTTGACCACATTCAGCTCACACCTGTTGGGGAGTATGAACATGTGCTTGTTGTTGCTTGAGTCTTTTTCAGGTTGGAGGCCCACCCTGATACTAAGGTAAATGAGCAGATAACCACACAGAAGCTCATGAATGAGGTAATCTGCAGATACAGGGTACCGGAAGTGAATGAGGTAAACGAAGGTACACAGGTGTTCTCTTCCAGACTCAGAGGCAGACACTGGGACACATATCTTGCAGCCTGGGGATTGGGTGCGCATCAAGAAGTTCCCCAGGAAGCACCCTCCTGAGCCCCGATTTGATGGCCCCTACCAGGTGCTTCTGACTACTGCCACAGCTGTGAAACTAGCCGAAAGACTTACATGGATCCATCCATGCTTCATACTGTAAGAAAGCTTCAGATCCGGGAGACCAGTCTTAGTTGTGCCAAGGACATTACTCTGGTTAGGGCTAGTGAGAGAGGAGGGTGGCAACTGGAATCCTTAGTCGGAAGAATATGGGGGTATGGTTACCTTCCAGTATAACTCGTTCAATGTTGATGAGGTACAATGCTAACAGGAGCAACAAGTCTAACTGTTGCGTGTGCGGTAGTGCCCGACTACACTCGGGGATGGTCCCCCTAAATCTCCCTGTAGATGCTGAAGAGTGGTTTATTAGTCTCTTCACGAACATTTCCGCTAATTACACTGTCCGTGAGAAATGGAAGAAGGAATACTCTATAACTACTTAAGTGTCTTGCACCGGAGAGAGTATTACTGACTACCCTGGAAACTACACCTGCCAGGCAATTAGGCAGGGTAGAGGGAGATTTTTGGGGAACTCACCAATATTTCCCTTATTTAAAAAAGATGAAGAGCCAGTTCCGATAATGCCAACCACATACGCTACCAAAGAAAAGGAGAAATGTACTAGTACTGTGCCTGCCCCGATCTCCTAAGATGGATTGTCAGTGGAATTCCCATTTGCCAAGGGATAGTGCAGAAGACCTTAGGTTCCGGCGAGGGCACACCCTGTGGGGTGTTAACTAGAGATGAGCGAACACGTTCGGCCCCGCCCCTTTTTCGCCCGAACACCGAACTTTGCGAACACCTCGGTGTTCGGGCGAAAAAGTTCGGGGCCGCCGTGGCAGCGCGGGGGGGTGCGGCGGGGAGTGGGGGGGAGAGGGAGAGAGAGAGGGCTCCCCCCTGTTCCCCGCTACTGCCGCCCGCGCCGCCGCGCATCTCCCCGCCCCCCGGCGGCACCCGGACACTTACGCGCGAACACTGCAGTGTTCGCTAAAGCCGGTGTCCGGGTGCGGATGTGTCCGTAACGGACACGTTCGCTCATCTCTAGTGTTAACTTGTACAGATAGAGGGTATGGATGCCCGGAAATGAGCCCAGGGAATCCATGGCCTCCCTCTAAGGTGAGGTAGGGATCCCCCCGAGCCCAGGGAATCCATGGCCTCCCTCTAAGGTGAGGTAGGGATCCCCCCCCCTCCTAGGAGTAGGGACTTACGGGCAGTGGGAAAACCCTGACGCAAGGGTGAGGCGACCTGGACGTGTTCACCATTAGGACTATCTCCAGGAGGGACATTGGTGTGGGTGAAGATTAGGTAGTCCCACGCCGTGCGTACCTGTGCACACTACTAGTATGTACTTCTAGTACAGCACATTAGAGTGAGAAGAGAGGCTCCTGGTGATAGTTTTGACCCACACATGTACGTTGACGTCATAAGACAGCCAAGGGGGGTACCTGACGAGTTTTTAAAGAATTTTCCTGATTTATTAGGGTAAATAAATGTTGACTGGATTAATTATGTTTATTATAATTAACAGCGGTTTATAAATTATACTAGAGACGCCTTATAGGGACTAGTCTACCAATAGGACCTACCTCGACTATGACTTTCCAAAATAGAATGGCACTAGGTACGATTTAGCCAAAAAAGGGAGTGTCTGTAAGATGATAAGGGAGACTTGTACCTACATTCCAGACAAAACGTGACCCGCAGGTAAAGACGCAGTTGCCATTAAGAAGCACTAACTAAAAAGAGCTAACCTTAGTCTGTTTTCCTCAGTTAGGTACCTGACAGGAGAAGGGAAAAATATAGAAAAATAAGTTTTAAGACATTGTGTATTTAGAACACTGTGATAGGTTTTCGCTAAGATTTTGCTTTATTTTATCTGCAGTGCACTCTGCTTATGTCCACGCAACATACCGGTGCTACAACGCCCCTGGTCCTGTTACCTTGCCGCCTCTGGAAAAGGGAAGTGGGAATAATCACCTTGTAGCTCTTTCCTTCCAGACTAATATATATGATAATGCACGTACTAATAAGACAGGGGTTCAGTCATGTTGATCAGTTATTAGATAGTCCTGATTTTGCACTCTTGTCGATGAATCGAGGTAACGTCAAGAAGGCGGGTTCTATACCAGTTATGCAGTGTTTACCTGAAATAGTAAAGGTCGCACCTAATGCCTAATGCCTCGAGATCCCAGGTGGTAGCCTAGACCTCCACATGTACCAAAAGACCCGATTGCCATGAACCCACACCTAGGTATCAGAGGGGCATTTACAGCCTAAGCGACAGTTGTGAAAGACCGCCACTCTACTGAGTTTTCAGAACATTCTGCACAAGAGGTTATTCTGATAAGGAAGTTATTAATTATATTTGTCACCTTTATAGTCATCCTAATTTCTGTTTGTCGTTGCATACAGTGTATTCCGACCCTGATGACTGCCTGGTCCACCTGTCCCACTACGACGTCCAACAAAAAGCCCACTGTCAGCGCAACCGTCGTCATCATGGATCCAGAATGTGATGATGTCGAACCATCCTATACCCCCATGGCAGTAATAGGCCCAGTCGTCTACAACACAATGCGAGTCTAGGGTCAGCGGTGGGGGATTGGGGTGGGACGGAGCAGGGCGAGTTTAGTGAAACAGATAGTTTCAAGGGGGGTCTGTGGTGGAAGCCCAGTATATATCTATATGGATCCGTGGGCCTTGGCAGTAGACAGTTGTCAATTTAACATTCTGTATACATATTTGCTTTCTGTCTTGCTACAAATATAATGTTCTTACAGTTATGCAATAGGTACTTCCGCTCATATGAAAATATCTGTTTTATAACTCTGCTGACATGGGGAAGCCAACATGAAACTTCTGTACTCAAAACGCTGACAAGATAATATATAGTATAAACACGTTACATTTTCCATCTGTTTTGCAATTTTGGAGGACAGTATAACTCAGACGGACAACCACAGACTGAAACAGCCACCGCAGAAATTACCCAAGCAATTTTACTGGAAACGTATGCAAATAATATGGGAGGTTTGTGCAATTTATAGTTCATGATGTAACATCCAATCATATCGAAGGAACCACACGTGGCTCCAGGACAACCCACTCATTTCATCCACCACCTGATGGCCAATCACAGATGACCGGAGGATGGAAGAATTGCAAGATGCTTATCCAATAATTAAACAATACGTTGTATCTATGTAATCTTTGACCTGCCCAGATGGGCGGATATGTTAAACTCTTAAAATAGGCTACACGCCGATCATTAAAGTTAGAATTGAGGAAGCTATGCATGCTGAACCTCGTGTCAGTGTGAAAACTTCTTATGCGCATTATCAATTCAGAATTAATATGGAGGGGTGTAAACATTCCAACTTGAGTAAGCCGTGATTCCGCAAAGGAATTCTACGACATCATTATATAACCTCCTATTTCCTTCTTTACTGCACTTACAAACGCATTCTTTATAATGGCTGATTATATGCAGTGTTAGTATCATCTCTCTCCCCCTAGTTATCCTATGGAAGAGTTCTACCATCTCCGCCCTTCCCATTCTAATTTCCTTCTACAGAACTCCAATCTGGCCCTAGAATTTTTCTATCTGCTCTTTCCATTTAATTGTAACTCCTCATTAACCCTTTGAATTGTTTATCAAAACTGTCGGGGCTCTATTTATATGGGCGTGACAGTTTGGGGCTTCTTTTAACCAGGCTTCAGCAGCGGATAATTCGTATTTCTGCTGATCTTTAGCTGATTTTGTCCGTATTTTATCACATAATTCTTTACAACTTGGAACTTTTAATTTATTTTTTAAATCCATATTTCTATCCCCCCTTATGTCACAATATTTGACAGTCAGGATCTAACTTGTCCATGTACTTCTTATCCCCTTCAAGGACTTCCTGTCATTGGCAACAACAGAGACATGCACAGGAGAATGCCTTACAATTTGTATTTCCCATTGTTAGTAATTATGTTCTTGACATCGATTTACAAGACAAACAACATAAAACAAGCCTCTGGCCACTAAAATGTATAGTGAAAACGCAGGGGTTCCTGACCAGAATCAGTGCTTCGCTATATACACGAAGACTCCTTCTTGCCTTTCCGAGTAGGGCCTGTGAACATAAAACACAATATGGGGCTTGTCCGAAAACAACCTGCACAGCAAGGCTGGTCCTTAATGTGTCCTAGAGGTCAGTGCCCACGTATCAGATCCGCTTATCTCAAATCACTCACACATTCGCTTCATGCAGTATAAGTCAACAATACAAATATTACAATATGTTAGTAGGCGGCCGCCCTCTTTATATTCTTAGTTACTCTATAACACAATATCAAAGAAAAAGTAGTAGTAGTAAGATAAGAAGTAAAGTTCCTGGACACCCCTGTGCCCCATGACGTCATCTAACCGATTCTTTTACGTGCTGCGTGGAGTAATTCTTTCCTGTAGCCTTCTCACAATGCCTATGGTCTCACATAGACTACTGCTATTGTCCCTTGACAACAAATTTGTCTATACTTGCTTCTAATTTACAATACACATCGCACATAGACTACTGCTATTGTCCCTTGACAACCCATTCCTCTATACTTGCTTCTCTTTTACAATACCCATTGTAAATTTTACTAACACCAAAGCATACAGAAGAAGAGAGAAGAAAAGTTTAACCATTGTTATACTTACTACACGTTATCTGGGAGGCTTCTAAATTCTTAGGCTAGTTCGGAAAAACATCACTGTTTCAGACAGGATGCCCGACTGGCCTCTAATGACGTCTAAGCAAGACGGAGGTCTTTTAATGATTGGAGAGTACTTCAGACCCACCTTTTCACAGCCAGGCTGTCCCTTCCCTCTGCAGTGAGTCTTTCCGTCTCGAAGGACCAAAAATGTAAGGAGAATTTATGTGTTTATCAAAGAGAAGATGATCCCAGATCTCGTGCAGAAGTCTGGACCCAGGAGAAATACATATCACACCAGCCTGTGCGGTATCAGATGATTTCTAATTTATTCAAAGGTGTATTTGGTTTATATACCATAAATGACATCACAGGAAAAGTATATACCTCCAAGGTTAATAATAATACATGATAGGCTGAAACTAAAATGTTTAACATAAGTTACACCTTTTAAGGTGTTACTATAACATACAATGAGACCGTTATGAGTTCAGTGAAAAGGAATGAAGGTGTGGGGGGGGGGGGGGTTCTGGGAGACTGTCTTATCTGCTGTCTGTCCCACCAGTACCATGCACGAATATAGAAAGGTTTCGTTTATCCCCTTCACCATTTCTGGACCCAGGTATATGTTAAGGAAATTGTAGATCAATGTATCAATTAATAGCTCTTTTATTGGATTATAGACTAGAAAGATTTAGCATGCTAGTATAAGTAGTGAAGTCTGGGGCAATTCCACCATATATGTAAGAAGGTACCCTCACCCTCATAGGCCTGAAACCGGAGACCTGATACCCTAGGAAACATACAGGACAGTCTTTGAGGCTTCAGATACCATCACATTAAGAGTTTGCAGCCTGCTTTAATAATTGATACATTGACAGACAGCTTGGCAGTTGAATCAGCAATTTTATTCCGTTCCAAGACCAGAAGTTCCTCATCTGGTCCAACTCCTTGCTCAATGCAGGATCACTAAATCATACCAGACAGATGTCTGTCCAGCCTCTGTTTGAAGACTTCCATTGAAGTAGAACTCACCACCTCCCGTGGTAACCTGTTCCACTCATTGATCACCCTGACTGTCGAATATCTAATTTGTGTCTCCTCCCTTTCACTTTCATCCCATTGCTTCTAGTCTTTCCTTGTGCAGATGAGAATATGGCTGATCCCTCTGCACTGTGACAGCACTTCAGATATTTGTAGACAGCTATTAAGTCTCCTCTCAGCCCTCTTTTTTGCAAGCTAAACATTCCCATATCTCCTAACTGCTCCTCATAGGACATGATTTGCAGACGGCTCACAATCTTGGTAACTCTTCTCTGAACTTGCTTCAGTTTGCCTATGTCTTTTTTTAGAGTGGGGTGCTCAAAACTGGACAAAGTATTTCAGAACCAACGCAGGGTTCTTCTTCAGGCTTAAATCCTTGCCTTTAGTAACAACTGTTTTCCATCACTGAGCCCAAAGACACATTTTCCACCAGACCAAGCATTCTCATGTTATGTCCCAACCATTTATGTGTCACAATATCAAATGGTTTGGAAAAATCAGGACATACAGTACAATATCTAGTGTCTTACCATGATCCAGCTTAGAACTTACCTCCTCATAGAAGCTGATCAGATTGGTTTGACAGCAGCTTGTCGCTCTCACCTATTGAATGATATTGAACAACGCATCTCTACAGGGAGGTGTATGGCCATCTTCAAGCTTAAAGAGGTAAATTATTGATGGCGTTTTCTCGGGATGGGTTTAGTGCCAGGGACCCCCACCGGTCGATTGTTTTGTGGGTCAGTGAGCTCAAGTACCAAGCTGATTTCTGTTCCAACTGCACTGGCCTGGCTTGGTATTGCTAGCTAAGTTCTCAATTAAATGAATGGGCACTTGGCATGCAATACCAAGATGGGTTACTGCAGTGGGAACAGAGCTGTACACTTCTGCGGAAATCAGCTGAGTGCACCAGCCCAGAGAACAGCTGATCGGTGGGTCTGCCTCCCGCCTCTCTACTATTGATCACTCATCTTAAGAATAGGCCATCAACAATTGACAACTGAACAACCCCTTTAAGGGCAGTCCTCTTGAGACATTAATAGTATTTTTTAAAAGTAACTCCAACACAATATGCTTGATTCCATCATCGGAATCACTAACCAGGCAAAGAACAAGATTTTATTTCTCAACCATAGGAATACACAAATGGGTGTACATAGAGCAAAAGACAAAGGAGCTCCTCACCAGGTGCCACTACTCCCCCCTTCCCATTCGTGCAAGTGCATAAAAATACTGAATATATTTGTGCCTGCTCTGGCTATTCTGCTTCCCTTTTGCAAATGTTATATGCACTAGAGCTTTGAACACCTTCATAGCATCAATAGGAAAGAGTTTAACCAACCAATCACCTCCTTTTTTTCCTTCATGAGCCTCAATGCTGCAGCAGAAGTTCCTTATATATTATGTCCCCCCCCCCCCCCGACAAACACACCCACATACAAAATATTCATGGAAAGGAAAATAAATTAGGCTTTGAATATACGTTAACCTAGAATAATTCTATTGACTCTTACTGTGATCCCAAATATTGTATTTCCTGCCTTGGGTTCTATTCATACCATGTTTGATCATATACAGTTGCAATCAAAATTATTCACCCCCAAATTACATTTCATTGCTAAATTTACGAACTCCCGGCTCTTTGCAAAAAAAAAACTAAAACTAACAAAAACTATTTAAGTATCTCAATGCAACTAATATAACAGGGGGCTTCTCCAAATTCAACACAAAATGACACTTTTAAAGAATCCTGCAGTCTCAGAATTGTTCAACCCCCTCATGAGAATTGTCTTTAGTACTAATTAGAGCTCTTTGCTGTTATGACCTGCTGTAACCGTGATGCATAGCCCGACAGCAGCTTCTGACAGCGTTCCTGAGGACTCTTACCCAATTTCTCATGGATAATGGCCTCCAGCTCACCAATATTCTTGGGTTTGAATGCTGCAATTGCCTTCTTCACATCCCGCAAAAGATTTTTTTCTACGGGGTTCAAGTCAGGCAACTGTGAAGACCCCTCCAGAAGCTTCCAGGACTTCTTCTGAAACCACGGCTTGGTGGAGTTTGAGGTATGTTTGGGATCATTGTCCTATTATAAAGGTCCAATGACATCCAAGCTTCAGCTTCCTCACAGAGGCATGATTTCTTCTAAGATGCCCTGGATACTTGATTGAATCCATCTTGCCCTCTACATACTGGAGGTTTCCAGAGCCAGAACAACACAAAGCAGCCCCAGAGTATCACCCAGCCACGGCCATACTTCACTGTAGCAGGGGGTTCTTTTTAGCATATGCTTTATTCTTCCCAACATACCGCTGATCCACAGGCCTGAAAAGTTTCACTTTTGTTTCATGTTCCACAGAACAGAATCCCAAAACTTCTGTTGCTTATTTATATGGCTTTAGGCATGAGCTGACTTTTCTTGTGCTTTGGGTCAGTAGAGCTGTACTCCTGTGCAAATTGAAACCGCAGTATCTGCTGCCACCAAATCTTGCTGCAGGTGTTTTGCAGTTATACAAGGGTATTTGACCACCTACCTGTTTAGGAATCTGGTGTCAGCCGGTGATAGCTTCCTCTTTCTGTCACATTTAGGTAGTGTAGCCAGTGTGTCTTTAACTTTAAACTTGCAAACTATGCTTCCAACTGTATCTATAGGAACAGTCAGTGCCTTTGCTAACTTTTTATATAATTTTCCTTGTTTATGCAATGATGTCTTCACTTTCCGGGGAGAGGGGGTTGGAAACAGGTTGTACTAGATGGACATTGTCTTCTTTCAGCCTAACATACTATGTTAAGGCCCATTTAGACAACAATAATCGCTCGAAAGATGTCTTTTGAGCGACTTTTCAGCAATAATCGTTGTGTCATTTAAGCACAAGGTGATTGCTCAAACGTTGAGCGATCACCTTGCGATCCCAGCAGAGGATGCAGATGACAAGCGGGGAGCCACTTGTTCTCTGCATCCAGCTGTTCCCCGCTGGGAGCCCCCGTCTGTCATACAGCCGAGCGCTCGGAGCGGAGGATGCAGAAGACAAGCGGGGTGGCCCTGCTTGTCTTCTGCATCCAGCTGTTTTCTGCATGTAGCGCCCGGCTGTTATCCAGCCGAACGCCCCGAGAAGGGTATGGAGAACGCAGCTAGACAGCTGTGTTCTTCATACCCAGCCTGTCAGCAGGGAGCGGGATACAGCTGAAACAATAGTATCAGCTGTATCCCGCTGTGAATCCCCGATAAGGCTCATTGTTGTCTTTCAGCATGCTGAAAGACAACGTTGAGCGACAGCTTAACGAAAACTGCATGAAGTCAGTGCAGTTAAACATAACGATTATCGCTCAAAAGGCGAATTTTGAGCGATAATTGTTGTGTCTAAATGGGCCTTTAACCATATTTCTAACATGCAGTCAAATGTCGTCCACAAACCTCTATCTAGTCCAGATAGATAATAAAGCCCTTGATTAGTTGCATCAGGTGTGCTTAAGACAACACCTAATTTGCAAATGTGTGCTCCCATGAGGGATTTTATTGAGGGAGGAAGGTGAATAATTCTAAAAGTGCAGTAGTCATGAAAAATTATATTTTGTGTTGTATTTGGAGAAACCACTTATGTTAGTTGTGTTGAGCTATTTAAATTGTTCATCCCCTGCTTTTTTGCAAACAGCTGAAAGTTTGTAAATTTGGCAAATAAACTTGCAATGGGATTGAACAATTTTCATTGCAATTATAGATGGCAAAATATGTTTAAAAATATCTAATCATACAGCATATAATACAGCATTTCTAAAGTAAAGGTGGCCATTCACATTAGTTGAAGGGCTTCTGTCATCACTAACTGTAAACTAAGTTATGGGGCTCAAAGGTGAGGGCCGGTGGTCTGCTTATTATACTCAGTGTCCCCTGTTTCAGTGCTGGGCCCCTGAGAAATCAGCACACACACACACAGTGACCATATCAGAAGGCTGTGCGCATACGCTCTCCCATCTATCTCTTTAGGAGAGTGGGCGCACACAGCCTTGGGAAGAGTGTCACCATATATATGCGAACACTAATTTCTCAGAAACACAGTCCTGGAACAGGGACCCTGTGGCTATAAAAAGCATCTTACCTGATCCCCCGTCCCTTTATCTTTGAGGCCCATTATACAGTTCATGGGGCCAACAGTTGAAGACAGAGGCTCTTTAAGTGCATTTTGCATGGAGCAATTTGCTCCGGTAGCCAAGCGCCAAATCATTGGCACTTGTATACCAAGCCTTTGCATAAGCTGATTCAAACCTTCTGCAGGACTAATCGTTTGTCCCACATAGAGAATCATTGCTGTCGGCACCACATCCCTTGTTGACATCATAAGGTTTGCAGCTGGCGATGATTTTGTTCAGCTGCATGAAAGTTGCGACCAGCTGCTGAACAAATGTTTGCTTATTAAATGGTGGATCAGGTACAGCTTTACATAGGTCAAAAGTCAGGCAAAAGGGTGTTCATGTGATCGTTCATGCCAGATTGTCAGCTCATGTACAAAGACGTATAGAAGGTGGTTGATCAGTCGTTAAATTTTCATCTAGTGAATGATTGTTTCACAGATGTAGCCATACGTTTGTAAGTCCGTGTTGGCTGCCACAGTTGTTCAAACTGGCCATACTAGTTCAATGACACTTGGCGACAGACTAATGAGCTTTTGTGCATGATTCTTCGAATCTTTTGCCTCACCCTTGGACAAAGATTTCCAGACAAGGTCTGTATGTCTAAGAAAGAGCTCTGTACTCCAACATACAATTGTAGATGTGAGGGTTTCATTAGACAGGCAATCCTAAGTCAGTAACATTTCATTCCACTCACATATTTGGACCCTTTTCAAACAATTGTTACTGGTAATCAAATATCATCACAAAGGATTAGCTGAATTGCACGAAGGAGAAGACATCGGTCACGTGTATGGCACCATATAATGCAGAGTTCTTACTTACATATATCAGATGGAACTCCTATTCTAGCACCCAGCTTACACCACAGTGCAGTCAACTATCTGACTAGATGAGTGTATGCGATTTGTCAGATGAAACAATTGTTGATTGTTAAATTTAACCTTATGAATGAGGATTTTGCTTGATATTGTCCATTTTCATCAACTTAAGTTTAATGTGTATGGGTACGAACATTGGGGAAGGCAATGGCAAACCACACGGCAAAAACGGTCTGCCAAGAAAATGTCATGACGTGACGTGGCCCTAGGAGTCAGTCATGACTCTGTGCTTGCACCAGGGGACTTTACTTTTACCTACCAACATACACCAAAAGTATATATGTCTTTATGGGATACATCTGGATACATTTTTTTTGGTACAGTACTAAAAACAATAAAATTATAAGTCAAGAGCAGAATCCAAGAATTATGCATATACACTACCACAGAATATGATTGGACCAACCCACATCCTCCTAATAATAAAAGGCGCATCCTCCATAGAAAACAAAACAATGTATCATCTAGATCCTGACTGTATTTTTGTATCTTCAAAACCAGCATACAATGGCATCCATGTGTTTTTTCTAACTATATCGTTGGTCATAGGATTTGGCAACAACAAACTGAATAACTTTACTTCCATCGTTACGAGGAAACTTTATAAAAGTTCGACAAAAAGTACTCGGCGAAAACAACAGAAAAAGTAAAGCAATAAAAGTAAAAAGAAACTCATCACTGCGGAGATGGAGCAGCGCTGTACATTCTCTACTACACTTTTTTGAAGTCAGGAAACATAGGACAAAAGAAGAACAGATTTTATTTATTTATTTTTTAAATAATGGTCAAGGATTTAATTCATCTTGTTTCAATATCATTACAGAAAATGTTATGGTACAGAGTTCTTCAGTATTTTCTTTGCTTCTTTTTCTCCACATGAATGCTGGTACACTGTAATCTGTACAAGATCAGTTTTTGATTTTTTTTTCTGTACATTTCTTAAATGTATTGGTTAAAAAGGCTGTCAGCACTTAAGGAAGCAATTTTTTTTTCAAAGAAAAGGTATTCAGTTACTGCCCAATAGTACTGAGCGGAGTGATTGCCAGGACGTCTCTCCTCCTTGTTAAGAAGATGGGAGTCTGGATCCAGATGCAACCACTTGGCACATCAACACGTTATACAAGATAAAGAACAAGCAGAGCTCTCTTGTGAAGCGGTTATGAAGCATACTGATAAGGGAAACAGCAGTGTCATCTAAGCTAGTATAAAGTAAGCAGACAGCCTTGGTTAAGAGCTTAAGTATTTGTACTTTAAGGATGAGAGAAACACAACTTTTGCAGGCATCTACTGCTGTCTACTAAAAGCTACTGCTATTAGACCTAGCATTTTAACACACAAAGCAATTGCAATGAAGGAAAAGTTGCCTTGATATAATCAGAATAAGGTTTTATAAGAGTTTTTTTTTTATAAGGTTTTTTTTTTGGGGGGGGGGGGGGGGGGGTTTCAGTTTTTCTCCTCAAAGTCAGTTTTTGAAATTTAGTTCAAGATGTTGACTACACTGATCAACTTTATCCAAATCATAAAAACTAGCTGTGCCGTTGCATATTACAGGATACAGTCAATGATATGTGGACATGCATCAATGCTTCTCTCTTGCTTTTGTCATCATAGCCTTCCGATGACCATGACATCCACCACCTCTCCCTTGTGAAGTTCCACATACTGCTCTGTCTTTGGAGGTAGCATCAACAGTCCATTGGCACTGCGCATACTCATCAGGCGACTGCTCATCTGATTACCTGCGTGGAGAAGACATAGACGTTAGCACACTCCTCGTAAGACAAGATGACAATGGACATTTCCTATATGGGAGTTCTTGGTGTCTGGATCAGTCGACGTAATGTAAAGACTGGTTCATTAATCAGCTTACTCTACCTAGTGGCTAATGATTAACCTTCTAGTGTGATGGGTTATTCGTCTTTAGGGTCTGGAGGAAGTAGTTGACTATACTAATAGATCACAGACTGAACATGAGTCAACACTGTGACGTAGCAGCAAAAATGAAAAACACAATTCTGTGATGTATTAAGAGAAGCATAGAGTCTAGATCATATGAGGTAATTATCTCCCTCTACTCTTCCTTAGTCAGACCTCAGCTGGAATACTGTGTCCAGTTCTGGGCACCCCAATTTAAAAAAAAATAGACAAACTGGATTAAGTTCAGAGAAGAGCTACCAGGATAGTGAGCGGTCTGCAAACCATGTCCTGTTAGGTACGGTTAAAGCATCTGGGAATGTTTAGCTTGCAAAAGTGAAGGCTGAGAGGAGACTTAATAGCGGTCTACAAATATCTGATGGGTTGTCACAGTGCAGAGAGATCAGCCCTATTCTCATCTGCACAAGGAAAGACTAGAAGCAATGGGATGAAAGTGAAAGGGAGGAGACACAAATTAGATATTCGACAGTCAGGGTGATCAATGGGTGGAACAGGTTACCACGGGAGGTGGTGAGTTCTACTTCAATGGAAGTCTTCAAACAGAGGCTGGACAGACATCTGTCTGGTATGATTTAGTGATCCTGCATTGAGCAAGGAGTTGGACCGGATGACCATGGAGGTCCCTTCCAAATCCACGATTCTATGATATTTATGGGAACTATAAAAAGATTTTCCAAACCTGGCATCCATTTTTTTGGTCCTTAGGAACATAAAGTAAAAACTAAAACAATGTAAGGTACAATATACTGTGTATAATTCAAGTTGACTCCTCTGACTTTCTTGATGTAGGTAGTGGGACCCTTAGTGGTCATCTATTGTGGTGACGGGTTGAGTAATGTCTGTTTGGCAATCAAGGTCAGGTTTCCAGCTAAAGGATTTTCAGATCTCCTGATGATACAATATAGAATAGAGCCAGCGGATTTCCATTTCATCCCAATGTATTTTTACACCATATTATGCACCACGCCTGTTCTTTTTGCAATGTTTTGCCACATCGACTGTTAACGCTTTACCATACAAGCAAGCTATAGGAACCTTTCCTAAAAATGGTTCTTGCCACCATTTGGTCAGTTTTTTTTTTTTACTTCTTCCATGACTGATATGATAAATTCTTTTTGCTTTATAGCGAGTCATCCACCAGCATATTTCCATTCAAATCCCTCTTCTTCCTTGCAGGGCTAATAGAAATCAACCTTTACAAGTCTAAAAGGAGCCTAAGGGTGGCTTCACCTGTGCCAACTATTGGCTGAAAAATCGTTCGAACTAGCAATTTTGACTGATAGTTTTTCTGTGCAATAACGCAGGATTCGATTGAGCGAGAAATTGCTCATTGATCATTTTGTTTTGGCTAAGTGTAACAAAGCAACTAGTGAGTTCTCATTGAACAACTGTTTGTTCACAGTAAACGGAGGTTGACAGCCGGAAGAGATCTCCAGCGCGCTTCGCCTCCATTAACTGAACGACTATCGCTCCTGTGTGAAAGTACAGAAGTCTTAGTTGTTGGAATGGCTTTCGAACGCTTACATACCCGAAAGTCATCCTGTGAAAAGCTACCCTAAGAAAAGAAAATGGTGGCTTCCATTACCGGTTATGCAGTTATTTTTTGTTAGAAGCTGTAGGGGTGGGCACCCCGCCATGGCACTTTCTGACTGTGTGATATCTGCTAGTTATATTATCAAGTTGATGGCAATGTTATTAAAATATCCAGTACAACCTAACTGATAGAAGTGTCCAGTTATATGTAGTCAATAGAGACCTGTACTTTGTGCCCAAGGCAGTGGCTCTTGGTGATGCCACGTAAGTATGCAGCGATGGTACTCTGGGCGAGGATCCAACTTTACATCACAAGATAACTGCAAGACAGAAAAGAAAATGTTCTCCTATATTCAGTCATATTCACCTATTTTTCTTGTTGTATTTCAATCATCTGTCCAACTTTAAATACCATCTACGAGAGTGAAGAGCGGCAGCTAGGAGCATCTGAAAAAACAGACACATCTATGTATTACACAGACATGCCACTGATAGCAATGGACAAGTGTAGAAGTTCCCCTTGCTGTCTTTTCCCTCATAGATTCCAGTGGTTTGCTTGGGGTCCAGCAGTTGGACAAACTGGGATTAGCTTATTTGTAATGAGGGTCCCTTCTAACAAAAAGGAATGGTCTAAAGAGGACTTTGTAAATATATAGCATTACTTATCTTGTACTGATCATGACTTACAGTCTGCATTATAATCAAGAGCTGTGCCCATAATTCTGCTGGTCCCCATTGCACTCCTATGATGCAGTGAAACTATTCAGTGCCTGATGTGAAAATCACATTTCCCAAATATGCCAATATATATCCAGACATACATCCAGTAATAAATCATAGGGTATTTTGGCAATGAAACCTGAAGAATTGGGAATGCAGCTCTGGAGAATAATACAGGATGTAACTCCGTACAAGTGGAGCTGGTGTTCTGCTTGCATACCAATTAAATTACTAGTTTCTTCAAGCACAAAAATAAGCCATGGTGAAATTGAGCATTACACACAGCCCATTAAAATGAGTAAGAGGTCTGTGTAATGCAGGGCAGGTCAAGTCCTCCAGATCAGGAGACATTCTTTCTAACTGCTCTCCACTCCTCAGGAGACAGGGACCCTCAATGCCCTCTTCTAATCTAATTTTGGATTCCTATGAGGCTTTTTCTTTCTGTCATTATACAAGAGCGCCACCTGCTGGCTAAAACCAGCACTGCAGTATGTGGTGTACCTAAGAGGCTCTGATGACGGAGCAGCCGACAATATACAGTAAAAATACCCTGTCGGACGTCTTCAGGCTTTAATCAGAATGTCGGAAGCTGTCAGACAGTTGATTGGAAAGGGTTAACTCATAATTCCCTAATAGGGTACACGAAAATGTTTTTTTTTTTAAAACAGTACAACCCCTTTAACATAACATCCTCCAATTGTTAGCAACATATTGTAGTAGTGAAATTGGGGAACACAAAGACCGTATAGTGTAAAGTTAGGGTGGTTTTATATCTGCAGCCATGGTTCCACTTTTGTGCTCTGTTCGGGGAGCAGGAAAGGGGAATCTCTGCAACCAAATGGCTCATTCTCTGGACAGCACCACAAGCACCAGACAGACCCCATTGATTATAATGAGGTCCGTCTGTTTTCCACTCGGCTGCCTAACTTTAGATGAAAGAAAAAGCTCTGCATGCAGCACTTTTTCTTCCAGTACTTTGAGCCGAATCTGCGACTGAACCTCCGACTCCGATGTGAAATCGGCCTTAATCACATACACATTTACCTGGAGTTTTTCCTTAAAGCGGTATTCCGGGCGATGGGACATTTTTTCCAGTTTTCACCCATCCAGTGAAAACTGATAGATCAGTGGGATCGTCCGATTGCTGTGCTTGGCTGTTTGCCCCTTTGAAATGAATGAAGCAGACAATAATAGTCGAGCACAGCACTCGGCTATTTCTGTCTGCCCCGTTGAAATGAATGGAGTGGCACTACTCCATTCATTTCAATAGGTCAGACATATAGGCAAACACAGCACAGCACTCGGCTATCTGCCTGCACCGTTGAGAGGAATCAGCCTGTTCTGTGTGACCAGCAGCTCTATTCCCTGCTTCCCTGCAGAAGCGAGACGATGTATGCTGAACTGTGAAATAAGCGGGACGCAGGTCCCCCAGTCTCAGGAACACTGAACACTGGGGGTCCCAGCAGTCATACCCCCACCGTTGAAACATCCCATCGTTGAAAATCCCTCTTAAAGTAAACCTTCAAAATTCTGTCCTTGTACCTAACGAAGTGGAGGGTAAATTACCTGCACTTGTTCTTCTATGCCACGCCTCCCAATCTGCCAGTTTCAGGCCGTGGCTCCACCTGTCCAAGATGGCTACAGCTATTTTCTAACTACCTAATGCACTGCTCTCTGATTGTCCATTGGCAAGTCAGCGAACAGGTATAATGCATCGTTAGTCTAAGACTACCAATACACTGTAGAGATTAGCTAGATTGAAGACTGAATCGGCCATCTTGAATGCCCGAAAAGAGGACCTGGAACTGCAAATTGGAAAGACGGCAGAGAAGAACAACTGCAGATAATATACACACCCACGTTCCTCCTCCGGCTCCATTGCAGAATTTTGTCCAGAAAACTGGAGGGTCACTTTAACATTTACTTATAAAACAAAAACAATATAAGTTTTCAAACAGCGGCAAAGTAATGGAAATTGAGCAGCTATTTTGTGTCTTCATATACAGAGACATTCATGTTGATGTAAAGTCATATAACTGCTTTATATGGTAAATTCTCAAAATAAAGACCCTTTGTACGTGTATAGAGCCGCCTCACTAGACACTTGGACATGAAACACACACTGTTTTAGAGGTGTATAACATTTCCTAATAGGGGTGACTGCAATAAATAGCGATGGAACGGCAGATACGAATTCCGCTCTCCATATAACATGGGCGGTATAAATACCCTGGCTTTGATGATTGTAGGTCTTGGATCCAGGATTCCCTGCATCTTTCTTAGTGCTGGTACGACAAAAAGATTACAGGTAACTACTGCTGACACAGGGTTGCCTAGAGTGAATGGAAGACAAATACCATTAATCAGGAGAAGGCAGGTAGTAAACAACGTAAATTATGTGTAACACGTTCAGGCTTTTACTCCAGAATCCACATTTGATTTTGTAAGATGTAGAAATAGATTTTTCCCTTTAACCTTGTGAATGCACGGTAAGTTCTGATCAATAAGGCCTTTTTCGAGCTGGACCCCTTCAAGACCATAGCGCGACTAGTAAAACCAATGCTTTCCCTTGTATGGGTTAATTTATTAGGCATTACATATGTTGATTGAAAAAAACAATCAAAATACTAACGACCACCCGTCTGTCGGTGAGTTACATGCTCCGCCCCTGATCACATGACAGTGACCTCATCAACTAGTTACAGCGAGGTAATGAGGTGCCCCAAGGATGTCTAACCACCACCTAACTAGTTACACCGAGTTAGTGAGGTGCCCCAAGGATGTCTAACAACCACCTAACTAGTTACACCGAGGTAGTGAGGCGCCCCAAGGATGTCTAACAACCACCTGACCAGTTACACCAAGGTAGTGAGGTGCCCCAAGGATGTCTAACCACCACCTAACTAGTTACACCGAGGTAGTGAGGCGCCCCAAGGATGTCTAACAACCAGCTAACTAGTTAGAGCGAGGTAGTGAGGCGCCCTAAGGATGTCTAACAACCACCTATCTAGTTACACCGAGGTAATGAGGTGCCCCAAGGATGTCTAACAACCACCTAACTAGTTACACCGAGGTAGTGAGGCGCCCCAAGGATGTCTAACAACCACCTAACTAGTTACATCCAGGTGGTGAGGCACCCCAAGGATGTCTAACAACCACCTAACTAGTTACATCCAGGTAGTGAGGCACCCCAAGGATGTCTAACAACCACCTAACTAGTTACACCAAGGTAGTGAGGCACCCCAAGGATGTCTAACCACCTAACTAGTTACATCCAGGTGGTGAGGCACCCCAAGGATGTCTAACAACCACCTAACTAGTTACACTGAGGAAACACCAACCTCCCAGTAACCATTATTAACCATCTCTGTTCCTCCGGTCATCACAGCCTCATCCTCCGGTTACCCCACAGCCGACAGTCTGCATACAGCGGTCAGTTATCTCGCAGCTGACAGATACCAAGCAGTAGTTACCTCAGAGCTGACAGTGGACAGTTACCTCAGAACAGTCTCCTGCAGCGCTCAGTTACCTCAGCGCAGCGCTCAGTCACCTCAGAGCTCAGTTACCTCAGCGCAGCGCTCAGTCACCTCAGAGCTCAGTCACCTCAGAGCAGCGCCCAGTCACCTCAGAGCTCAGCTACCTCAGCTCAGACATGACACCATTAATAAAACACAATTGTTAAGCAGACATACATTCCCCATCATCACCCTGACTCACCCTTTCTTTACAGCCTAGTAAGGGTTACCACTAACACATTTAAAACTGACCAATCTACCTTAGGGGGCGCTCACCCCAATGTAATTGCATATGGGTATGTGTATATACAAGCCCATATATATATATATATACACACGTATTGGCTCTATCATGTGCATATATGTGGCAAAAATACAACATGCTGCGTTCTGTTTTGCGCTCATGTATTACACAATTCCGATACGCTAATTTGAGAGGAACTGCGTAAGGCAATGCGATTAATTGCCTGCGAGTTACCACCTTTCATACGGGCATACAGAACACACGTAATACATGGTAATCATATGGCGGCCTAATGGATGGACAATCTCAGACAACGGTCCCTCCTCTAAGTACCTCAGACCCACCAAGCCATAATACACAAAGGGGTGAAGCTGTGTCACTCACCTGTTTCAGCTTGAAGGTTTTTTTAAAATGATATCCTCCAGGTCCAACAAATCTGGTTCTCTTGGACAACGGCGCTTGGACAGTGTCTAGAAAACGAAGCAGAAATGGTAACAATTTCTACCATGATATTGCGGGAAAAGTACAGTTCATCCATCAAGTGTACCACTAGCTTCTTAAGAGCAACAGATCAAAGTATGAATAGCTTTTTTCCCCTAATTCAGCATAGAGCTGAAAAAAAATTCTAGAAAATTAAGCATTAGTTTATGATTCAGTTTAGTGATCGGGTTTACAAACTACTCAGCAATGTCTACTAAGTGGAAGGATAAAACCACTTCCACAGGCCGGTACTGGAATATAACATTGGCTAGGAGGACTTGTTTTTTTAGTTGTAAATGGGTATTTCCAGAACGGACCGACCACCTATCCACAGAACAGTTGATAAAGTCTGATCAGCAGCGCGAATCTCACCACTGGGACACCCACCGATCCCAAAAACGCCAATCCCGTGTCCCTCTCTGCTGCTCACTTCAAACCCCGCAGTGAGGAGCAGCTTGACTAGTGTGGCGGCTGAGCATGTACAATGCCAGTCCATTACATTCTGTGGTCCTGCTTAAGTGCTTGTCCTGAGCTTTCTCCGGCAGCCCGATTGAAAGGAATTGAGCAGAAGCAAACAGTCATCCGCACCTTCATTCATGCACCAGGAGAGGCGGATACGGCGACCCTGTTCTTGGCATCAGTGCTGGTTTCGGTGGCGAGACCCTCACCAATCAGACTTTCGGCACCTATTTTGTGGATAGGTGCCAAGACAATCCTGAGATTAGTGCTTTATAGCAACCCTCTGGTTTCAGGACCAAACTTCTACCCTGGACTGAAGGAGGGTATATTACTTGCAGTTGTTCTTCTCTGCCATCTATCCGATTCACGAATTCCAGGTCACATTTTTCAGGCGCCCAAGATGGCTGTTGCAGTTTTCTAACTATCTAATGTATACTGTGCACTGCTCTCTGATTGACCAGTGTTGCTCATGTGATCAGTGCTGGCCAATCAGAGAGCAGGTATAGCAGGTTATATCAGCCACCTTAGACAACCAAAAACAGTACCCAGAACCAATGGATCAGAGGGACGGCAGAGAACAACTGCAGGTTATATACCCCCTTCTCCCTCCGACCCGGTAACAGATCTTTGTGAAGTATTCTACTTCACTAGACTTTAATTGGCTTCCATTTAGCACTGCACTTTAATATTATACATGTATTACCGGTTACAGGACTGTTTTCTCTCTGGGTTTCTCTTGGCTTTGAGATGGTTCTATTCATGATCTGCAGGATTTCTTTTTATGCAACTAGAAATAAAACAAGAGCATTTGAGAGGGAAGATTAAATATGTAAGACGGGTCTGACAGATGCATAATTAGCCCAACAACATTTAGAGAATATACAATCTATACTCCTTTCCCTTACAGAATATATTAAATGAGTTTCCCCACCGATAACACACATGGTATACAAAAATAATACTCAATATACACAAGCAAGGAGAAGATCTGCCAAGGCTGGATACTACCGGCAAGGAGCGCCCGCTGCGGCTCGGCCCCCTCACTTGAGTGTTGCGTCAAACTTCTAAGTAGATTTCTTTCTGTAGCGCAGCAGCGGTTCAGAATAAAACAAGACACATGCCAAATGGGCATCTCTGTCCTGGGTTCATGCTGCCCGTGGGTTTGGGTGGCATGAACCTAGTGACAGCTTCCTTTTAAGGATTAAAGATTACATACCGTACTGATTTCTCATTTTTATACAGCTCTATGCACACACTTGCTTCGGAACGGAAGACATAAGCATCAATTACAGGAGATTGTAAAATTGTGTGTATATAATAGAATATGAGAAACATCTATTTACAGTGAGCCGCTGAACAGAAAGGTGACAACTGGCCTGAAAGCACATTTATAGTCATGTATCTACTAGTAAACCGTATCCTGTAGTGAAAATGTCAGCACTGACTCTGAGAAGAGACATTTACACAGAACTGAAGGGGTTAAATAAGCATAGACTATAGATGCGAGATGTGAGACAGGTAGGTGGGAGGCGGTAGGTGTGAGATGGGTAGACGAGAGACACCCATTAACAGACCCCAGCCGATCAACTATTGATATCCCGAGGAAAGATCTTCAATAGTATTTTCCAGGAAAACCCCTGTAAGTCCTCCTGCCCGCGGCCGGGTCGGAATCCGACTGCGAAATCTCACAGCGGAATCAGACCTGGTGACCCCCAGAGACTCTATACTCGCCTATCCGGATCCGCTACGAGTGTTTCGGCTGGGGCAGGGCGTAACGCGCCAGCGCTGGGCTCTAACACGGATTCCTGCGATACTACTGCGAAAGTGCTGACGGCCGGTCAGCTTCCATTGACTGCAATGGAAACTGTCTGTGCGTTTTTCTGCACTAAATAGAACCTGCTGCGACTCACCCCCGCAAACGGAAAATCACAGTTAATTTCCGCCAGTGGGCAGGGAAGAATCTTTTAACATTGCATGTCAATGGACGGACATTGCTGCGGATTTCGCGGCGGGCGTCTGACTGCGAATTCCTCAGCAAAAGTCCGTCCATGGGCATTGGGCCTAAGAGAAGAGATTATTACTTTTTATAGACAAGGAAAGGGATACAGAAAGATAACGAGGCGCTGAACGCCCCTAGAGACACAGCTGGAAGCCAGACGCTGCCCTACTAAGTACTAATGCTCCATTCTAAATTAGTTCAAACAAAAGAAATTGCGCCGTAATCCTTGCGTGTAAATGCGCAGCCATCGTGCGCTATTAGTTTACTTTTCGTTTCAACCAGCATAATAATCATTGCTGTTTGCTTACTTCTCGCTGCGACTAACCCCCCCCGCTCCGTGCTTCTCACAGAATGTGATGATCTGCCTGTCTAAACGTTCTGCACGAGCGCGAACAACCAGCGGTGACGTCACATGTTCGCGCAGATCGTTTAGCCGACAGTTGTTTCATGTAAATGGGGCATGAGGTTATATGTACACAGGCAAGTGTGATAACTCAGACCTATATCGCACTCGTAAACCGCAGATTTACAGGCTTCTGCAATGCGCTTCCCCTTTAAAAACGTGCGATTTGCATCGCTGAACGTGTTTGTCACTCATGAAAACAATTGCTCATGCCTTCAATAGTTAAAATGGAAAAACACATCAAACTCATGAGAACTGCATTTGCAGATGAGTGTAATGCAGTATTTTTGTCTCCTCTACAGAATACTGGGTGATCCTTGCAGACAAAATCACCCAAAAATAAGACAAACTGTGATTTTTCACTTTCACTGTATTGGTACGAGCGAAACATTGCTGGATGAGAGCGAATCCACTGAAAATAATTGGTTCTTTAAACACGCAGGTTCTGTGCGCGGCGCAACAACACAGAACCCCTGGATTATTACCGCTGGTGTAAATACAGCCTAAGGGCTTACTCAGACGACCGTATATTGGCCAGGTATTCACACCCGGCCAATATAGGGTGTCCCTCTCTGCAGGGGGAGGAGGCTGGAAGAGATGGGAGTAGTGCACTGAGCTCCCACGCCCTCTCCACCCCTCGGCACTATTTGCAAAGGGAGGGGCGAGGCAGGGCAGAGCTAGGTCTCGAAACTTAGCTCTGTCCCCGCCCCGCCCTGCCCCCTCTCATGAATACCTATCCGATATACGGTCGTCTGAATAAGCCCTGAAGACGCTCGTCATGAAGGGGCTGAATACTTCTCAGACTGCAGGAGGTTTTAAAAGTGGCATTCTATCTTCAACTTGGATTAACCACCTTTATATCAGTTGTGTAGATTTATTTAAATTGCTTTTATTTGATTGAGTTTTACAAACAGCCGTAAGTTCTTAAATCTGACAAGCCTAATTTGCAGGGGGGGGGGGGGATAATTTTGATTGTAACTTTAGTTATGCCCTATCCTATGAGTAACTTTATATTACTGGAATACCTCTTTAAGCACTTACAGAACTCCAGTGTTGTGACCTCATCGTAACCAAGACATCTGCCATAAGTGGTATGACATCACTCTCTCTGCCACCTGAACAACAGCACTGACTCTGAAGAGATGGAGACACATCTGAGACCAGAGGAAATGATACATCGCTTCTTCATCCAACAATACAGTAAGTAGATGGGAACTGGGTTATAGAGTCCGCATGGAGGGGGAGGAGGTGCACTGTGCTGTAGCGTTACATGAAATGCAGTATCATATATAAAATATAGATTTATTAATATATTTTACTTGAACTCAAAACTACCAATTACCTGATAGTTTTATTCTTTATGGAAAATAGGCGTCATAATAGCAATCCTATATAGATAGTAAATGTACATGCTGTCTCATGACATAGAGGTATTTCCTTATAAATTGTTTATGTTGCCATAGTAACGTCAGGAGACGACCACCAATAGGATTGCTGGTCATCAAATTGAAAGTTGTCAGTTGTGTGCAGTCAGTTATTGGTGGGTGATGTTCTTCTCTCCATTCAGTACTAGTAGACATGTGATGGAGATCTATACTGGAAGCTCGAGTAGAAGATCTATAGTTGTCCTGTGTTTAGGGCTCATTCACACGGGCGTAAGGGCATTTCAGCCACAGAAATACGCAGCATTTTGTGTGACTGGAATGCACTGATGCCCACTTATTTTGCCGGCTTTGGCATGTATTTGCCACATGTTTGCGCACACAAATGTTGAGTGGATTGATTTCAATAGGCTCTTGCGGTGCACAAATGACACCAGGAAAGGTCATGTTGCAGATTTTTCACGCGATCGCAGATTGCATGAAATTGAGATCAATGGGTTCTATTTACTGAGGATTATGCATGCAAAATTTGTGTGGGTTTTATGTTGTGCGAATACGCCCAGGTGAACGAGCACTTATTCCCTATGGAGGGCATTTGCTGCCCGCAGGCTCCTCACTTGTAAGTCCTATTTTGGGTCTTTATCTCTGAGGATATAGAGGTCTTCTCTTGCTTTCTATGGTTACGTGTCAATGTGGCCTCTCGTATAGATATATCACAGCAATCACAGCCTATCAGTCACAAATATCAAATTATTTTGTTGATATAGAGCTGAAAGCAAGTGATGCCAAGAGAACATGACCGAAGCCAAAGGACAAGATGAGTTCATAATAGGGATCAATGGGAAGCCAGGTAAGTATAATAATGTGAAAAACACAGAAATACACAAATCATAAAAACACATTACATTAAAAAGATCCCCACATAATATAAGTCCCTGAAAGCATAAAACAAAGCATATATTTATTATATAGCAGCCTGCTAGTATAAGCAGCAGCTAAATAGTTAAAATGAATTAGGGGACATATGTATTAAGTCTCCTAGACTGGGCAAGATATAGCACCCTGCTAGTATAAGCAGCAGCTAAATACTTCATATGAATAAGGGGACACATGTATTAAGTATCCTAGCCTGGGCAAGATATAGCACCCTGCTAGTATAAGCAGCAGCTAAATACTTCATATGAATAAGGGGACACATGTATTAAGTATCCTAGCCTGGGCAAGATATACAACCCTGCTAGTATAAGCAGCAGCTAAATAGTTAAAATGAATAAGGGGACATATGTATTAAGTCTCCTAGACTGGGCAAGATATAGCACCCTGCTAGTATAAGCAGCAGCTAAATAGTTAAAATGAATAAGGGGACACATGTATTAAGTCTCCTAGCCTGGGCAAGATATAGCACCCTGCTAGCATAAGCAGCAGCTAAATAGTTAACGTGTTTAATATTATATGCTTGTATGTGCAATGTTTTTCTATGTACCCCCACACCTCGTTCTCAGGAGGCACCCATGCGAGAGATCCGCAAATCAAGCCACCCATAGGGATGCATTAGCACTACAAAATAACTAAAACCATGTGGATGTCAATTTTTCCTGGCATGCAAATCGTACATGCAGGAAAAAAAAAATCACAGCATGCTCCATTTTTCTGTGGATCCAGCACTGACGGCTTCCATTGAAGCTGACACTGTGGATGTGCAGCAGATCCGCGGGAAAACAGGAGATTTAAATGTTAAAAAAAAAGCACAGCGCACCCGCAGTGCAGAAGAAAGAAGATCTGGCCGTGGACAGAAAAGACCCACACTGGCTTCGGACAAGTAAGAAAATGTTTTTTAGGCCTCATGGCTTTGGGCACGGGTGGAAACCACTGCGGGATTCCACACTTTGAAACCGTGCGTGTCCGTGGACATGAGGCATTATCACATACATGTCTGCTAGTAGTTTCATTCTTTTTGTGTCTTTGAAATCACACGTCTGAATAGTAGCACGTCTGTAACCTACACCTTAAGGCGTAAACATATGTTAATCATTAGCATTACAACCTGTTTTGAATACTCATTTGTTCTGCTTGTATATACTGTCTGCATGTATATAATGGTGTATATATATTCTGCAATGTCCACATATGTAATTTATATTCATGTTGGTAATATCATATGCAATGTACATAACATATTCTTGTATATAGTGTTTGTGTATGTATTATTAATATTGCAATGTCTGTACATATTATAAATGTCCACATGTTTTAGATATATTTATACACAATCTACACATAACGTGCACACAGTGTTTATACGTATAATATTTGTACTTTACTTTTTGGTGTTATGCCTGTTTATTTTTATATAAAGTTTGGATATACTGATGTCCATGTATATAATATATAACAAAAGTATCTCTCCCATGGGTTAGGCTGCCTTCACATCTGAAGACTGTGAGTATATATAAGTGTAACTGTATCTATACATGCATATACATCCGTGTACTATTAATTCTGTAATATATATGTGATATGTTTCTATATCCTGGTAATGTTTCCGTGCATTAGCACATCAATATCTGTATATATGATTGATGCCCACGCATGTATTTATGTTATATCCTTAGGGAGCCAGAAGACTGTGAGTATATAAAAGTGTATATGTACCTATATATGCATATACATCTGTGTACTATTATTTCTGTCATATAATATATGTATAGAGTATAATGGTAACAAAAGCATCTCTCCCATGAGTTAGGCTGCCTTCACATCTGAAGACTGTGAGTATCTATATATGCATACACATCCATGTACTAATAATTCTGTAATACATATGTGATATGTTTCTATATCCTGTTAATGTTTCTGTGTATTGCATTAGCACATCAATATCTGTATATATGATTGGTGCCCACAAATGTATTCATGTTATATATTTAATGTATATATTGTTTGCATTGGTAATGTGTATATTTATGCCTGTATGGATATTATATGAATATGTGTATATGTGATGCTCTTCAATGTAATTAATGTTATGTTAATGTCATTGTATATATGTACACAGTATATATAATAAAGTATAATGTATTGTTAATTGCTTGAGATAATAGTAGTATCTTCAGTATAAGCTTCTTATTGTATCCTGTTAATGTTTATGTGACTGTATTATGTGATAAGTTCTGACCCTGATGTGACTGACCGTACAGAAGAAGCAGAATACAGGACAAGCTGCAATGGACAAAGCCTTCCAATTACACTCAGTATTGTCACTAAATAAGCAGAGCAGGATGTAAATGACATTTCTCTTCCCATCAGGCCCTCCAGGGCCCCTTATGGAGATGGGTCCCTATACTGACACTGTATATGTAGAACAGGAGATCTCCAGTGTAATTGGTCGGCTTTATAGGGATTCTCTGGTTATATGTAAGTAGCATTTATATAGCAGATACATAACTGATCACTACATGCGCTCTGACCTTCTTATATCATCACTGTGACCCTACAGAATCCTGAGCGCTGATCTCTGGTTCTGCCCTGCAGGGGGCGCACAGTGTAAAGATGCTCCTGATCATAGATGAGGATAACAGGTTAGAGCCCTAGTGACGGGTTATCTAGCAGCTAGTTATATATTCCCGGGGAATGCTTTACCATAGCAGTGTGATACTTTACCTGTATAGTCACTCACATCAGTATTATCTGTCCATGTGTTATTATATAAGGTAGCATACAGCAAGGCTCCTGCTGGAATGAAGCACATAATGTAGAATAAAAGCCACCTAGAAGTGTATAGATACAATGTGTGCAGTGTAACAACTGCAAACTAGATCAGTTATTAGAAGGTTCTGCATCATATTGATGCATATAGAGGACAATGTGATTCTGTGCTCTGACAGAGGATGACATGAGCCACATGGAGAAGTGACACATGCCACATCTGAGTATCTCCTCTTCTACAAATCTAGTCTTAGTGTAGGGACCCATCTGAATGAGGTCGCCGTGACGGGGCAGATGGGCTCGCACAATTGGAATAAAATGTGCGCCAAGAACCTCACATTTATACCTCTAGTTAGTAATATGTAAACTGTGTGGGAAAGAGTTTATCATTGGGATCTCTGCTCATATCAGTAGTATTAACTCAAATGGAAACTTTGCCAGGAAATCCCAGCAGCTCACGATAGGTAGACGAGAGCGCGAGATAGATAGATAGATAGAGAGCGATAGATAGAATCATATATAGGCTATAGATTTAGTAATAAACATACAGCCAGTCTGCTCCTTGTAATATATGTAATGACGGTACACGTGATCCAAGATCATCCTACACAACCCAAGTGCAGACACGCTCCAATAATGCCAAGTGTTGGTTCACACTTCTGTTTACAATAGAAAACCGTGACACAAGAGCTCGACTATCTCTAGCCGTCCCATTGACGTGAATGCGACAATGCTGCAGTACTCAGTAGGGCTGCCAGGAATAGTACGATGCTCTGAGTAATGCTGCCTTATTACGATATCCATCAAAAAATGGTTCAAATGAGCGAAAGTGAAGATAATTGTTGGGTTTAAACAAAAGCCAATAACAGAATGAGATTCAGCAGGACTAACAGTCATTGTGAGCTCGTTCACTTATCATTGTGTTTAATCATCCCGCTCAGTTCCAGCGCAGATCCAACATGAAATGTCTGCAAGAGCCAAGCAGAACCCATATTATAGTCAATGGGGTTCATTCGGTCATTGAACCATTTGTCCAGAGGATTCCCTTTTTCAGCTTGCATAAACAGAGAAGGAAAATGGAATCCCCAATGCAAATGTGACTGTAGACTAAGAAGATGAATGCCGCCCTCAAATATGACCCCTGTTTATTAATCTGTCAGTGAGGAATCTCAGCCTCAGGTGAAGCTTCTGTCCAGCCTTGGACCATTCTCAAACTTCGAGAAGTAAATCTACATAAAGTGAATGTAGACCCCGCTGGGATCACACAAGTTTAGGCAAACATATACCTTCTCTTTTAGGGTTCTTCATGTGATTACATACAATAGTTTGACCATGGAGATTTACTATAAGTAGAGCGAATACAAATCATGTCCTGCCCGGTTTTTGTTTCCTTGCAGGTAACAGTGTGAAATGATAACGGTCTGTTCCTTATCTAACCAGTGAAATAATTTGGCCGTGATCCGACCGACGGTAGAATGAGGTTGTCCAGAAAAGTTCTGCATTCCCTTGCCAGCACCGTGACCAGAGCCCTCAGTGACAAGAACAGTATCGCAATGAGTGGAACTGACTCTTCAGCGCCCCCATACACACATCCTGAATAACTGTGCCCCCCCCCCCCCCTGTCTGTATATTCTGTACATAACATTCTAAAGACCTGAGACAATGTATTTGATATCTCATTACATGACTTGTCATTCATTTCTTCTATCAGTCCTGCTTTGTTGTTGGGTTCTTCTCTCTTGTGTGGAAGGATTCATATTTGTGTCCAGTATATAGGCCTTCATTGTAAATTCACAAATGAAGTACACTCTATACACAACCGCTCCTCTTTAGTATTGCAGGATGATGTAACTAATGCATTCCATGCATCAGAATGTGCGCTATAACCATTAACCCCATACCACTGCAGGGCATATAGTTACATCCTGGAGGTTCAAGGTGTGTAATGGAGGGTGATCACGGGTCGATCCCGCTCTATACCATGCAGGTGTCAGCTATTTTTTACAGCCGATACCCGCCCACAATAGCCTTGAGAAGCAGTGCTGCTCATCGGGGTTTGTTAACCCTTCAAACGCTGCCATCAATTCTGACGTCCAATGCTATTATACACAGGCTGGACCGCACTGTCTACTGCCACAGTGTGTAACAAACAATGACTATTTCCCCATGCGTACCTTTCCGGTGGTAGGTCCTGGAAGTAGGTTAGGCCTACTAGTTCAAAGCAATCTTCAAGCACCCCTACATCGCCATCGCGTTAAAGCCGAACTATCTGAGTCTCACTTGGATTTGGACTTGAATGAGGAACAGGTCTCTAAACTCTCCTCTCTGGTTGGTAGCCTAATACTTGCAGTGAAAGTGAACCTTCACCTGAAGGGTCTGACACCTACTTCATCTGAGAAAACCTTTACCTTCAGACGCCCAAAGGTCTTCCCTTCCCATACAGAATTTGAGGACCTTTTAGCTAGGGAATGAAACCTTCCCAGCAAACACTTCACCAAACAAAAGCATTTAGATATCTTGTATCATTTCGTCTTTACCAGTAGTGCCTATGGCTGATGCCTCGTTCTTTAGGGAGGCAGGAGCCAAAAATTTTGAATCCCTAGCCAAAGTTTCCTTTGGGGCAGAGGGTTCGGCACTACAACCTGTTTTTGTCTTTACCTGGTTCGATAGGGCCACCAGCGAATCTGCCAAGCAACTACATTGCAGCAGTCTTTTGTCTCTTCGCCAGAAGAATTAGACATTGTGCAGGAGATAGGCTAGGCAGGAAAATTTATCTGCGAAGCGGATACAGCAAGATTATTGGCCCGCACCGCAGCAGTGTCGGGAACCTCCCTCTGGACTTTATGGCTCAAGTTCTGGGCCGCAGATTGAATTGCTTAGGCTTGAATCTTTTAACTTTAAAGTTAGATTTAAACTAGGCCAAATAAATGATTTGCCTCAGAGGTTGAAAAAAATCCTCCTGTGGTGGAGTATGAGTCTCACAAATAATCGGGAGAGGTTGATAGTAGGAGATGCAGAGTCTATGCATAGATTTCCTTATCGTGTCGGGACCACTAGATGACAGACTGGACATCTACAACACAAAGGCTAAAATTGGTGCCATATATCCTCCTACCTGAAATCCAAGGTAGAGTAGAGAAACACCAGGGCTGCTTAGCACACTAACCCAAACAGTGAAAAAATATCAAGATCAGATTTTTTTTCAAATTTAATTTTTTATTGAACATTTTGAAGCTGTAGAATTAAAGATGCTTAACGCTTTCCAACCCACTGTCTGACATCTGAAGACATTCTGATTGAAGCCTGTACAGCTTCGATGTCAGAAGATGTCGGGCAGGGTATTCTTAGGCCTCCTTCCCACGAACGGATTTCCGCCGCGTAATTCGCGGCGAAAATCCGCTGCGTTGCCCGCAGCTATTAGGTTCTATTGAACCTAATAGCACAATGCTCACGATGCGTAATTCCAGCGCGGAATTACGCACCGCGATTTCTCCCGTCCTCACCCGCAGCATGCTCTATTTTCTGCGGGTGAGGACGGGCTGTACGCACTGACGGCTTCCATTGCAGTCAATGGAAGCCGTCCGTTCACGCTATCTCCCGCTGTGACCAGCGGGAGATAGCGTGAAAAAACGCTTTCCCGCCCACCGCCGCGCGTCATCTGACGCCAAATGACGCGGCCGGCCGCGTCACGTGACACGGCCGGCCGCGTCAAGTGACACGCTCGGTGACGCGGCGGTGGTGGGCGGTGACGCGGCGGTGGTGGGCGGGGAAGCGATTTCACGCTATCTCCCGCAGGTAAGTATAGGGGCTCTGGGGGGCGCCGTGACGGGCTTCACTGCGTAATATTACGCGGCGGACCCCGTCACGCTCGTGGGAAGGAGGCCTTACTGTATATTACTGGCTGTTCTGTTGTCGGGGGGCCTCTCCAGCATGTCACACATCGCAGTACTGGCTCTAGCCAGCAGATGGCGCCATTGTAAAATCTTAGACAAAAGTAATAATGTAAACTGTGTGGCGTGTCCGAAGACAAGGGTAATTACAGAGGCTGCTGGGGATGGGCACATGGGGCATTTAAACATGAGGTATCCCTCCTCCTCCCATGCTTTTTTGGGGGGTATTTCTTGACCTCAGCGGCAGGGATGGGGTGTAGAAAGTGGTGGTCTGTGAGGCTTTGTAATCTTGGTGAGGTGCGGCGGTCTCACACAGAAGGCGCTGAACAAGCTGCTCCTGGAACTGCAGGAAGGTGAGAGTTGCCAGGGCTTCTTGTAAATTACGTATTACTGGTAGCGGTCTGAATAACGCCAGGCTCACACGGCTGTATGTAGAATCCGCTTGTGAAGGCCCGCAGCGGATCCCAGCTGTGTGCCTGGCTGTGGCGCTACATATGGCCGTGTAATGTACTGCGCATAACTGCATACTTACACAGGCAGCCATGTGTAATACACCATTTTTTGTTTGTATTTCCTGCGCTGTCGCTTAGGAATGACACGGGTACCCGCAGCCCGTACATAATATAACTGCGTATGAGTTGTGGGTTTATACGTGACCATGGAGCACAATGGACTCTATGTCACGGATATCCGTGATAAAATAGAACATGCAGCGTTCTGTTTTCTGCGAGTGGATTACGTAATTCCGACCCTCTAGTCTGTGGAGAATTGCGTAATCCATTGATTTGATTCATCCGCGTATTACCGCAAATCAGACGCATGTGGAGTCGGAAATTTCTATCCAGTCGTATAAGACTGGCCTGAGGTAGATCGCTTCCTTTTTTATCAGGTGACCGGGGACCGCTCAACGAGGCCCCTGGTCACTGCTCCAGGCTCTCGATGACCTTTGATTGCCGGGAGCAAGGAGATTTTAAATTTCCCGGGCTCCCTGGCTCTAGCGAATGTGTCTGGCATTTTGCTGGCGGTCGCATGCGCAGAAGCCAGGAAGGTCCATGGAGAAGGATTACGTTGGGGTTCAAATATGCGGGCCTCCGGTAAAAAGTTTCATTTTCTCTCACCGATCGCATTGGTGAGGGAAGATGAAACTTCAACTTTTTAAAATATTTTTATGTGATCGCCATTATCCATTGACCAGGGACCATTTACTGCAGCCCCCCCCCCCCCCCCCCGTGACATCTCCAGGCTCTCAGCTATCTTCGGTAGCCAGGAACAGGAAGCTTTTTCATTTTCTGGGCAATCCTCGACTTTTGCACATGTGTCTGCTATTTTGCTGATGGGCGCATGTTCCGAAGCCGGGGTAAGGTCCGCAGATAAAGATCCTATTGTGGGACAAACCAGGGGACTTTAGTTATGCAATTTCATCTCCCCTCATGGATACGATTAGAGATGAGCGAGCACCAAAATGCTCGGGTGCTCGTTACTCAAACCGAGCTTTTTGTAACGCTCAAGAGCTCGTTTCGAGTAACGAACACCATTGAAGTCAATGAGAGACCCGAGCATTTTTCAGGGTGATCGATGCTCAGTAGCTGCCTGACTTGATTTCAATGGAGCCGCGGTTGCTGCCGGCGGCTCCATTGAAAACAATAGTCTACCGGCACCCCTGAAATGTTTTTCAGGGAAGGGCTTTACATATAAGCCCTTCCCTGAAAAACAAAAATATTAGTGTAAAAAAAAAAAAATTTACCTCTCTGCCGCTGCCTTGTCCCACGCAGATGCAGAACACATCTGCTGCTGTGACAGATGCAGCAGGGGAATTCTGAATCCCTGCGGAGAATAAAGGATTCCATACCGCAGCTGTCACACATGACAGCTGCGGTGGAGGATCCTGCTGCCATCACCCCTGAAATGTTTTTCAGGGAAGGGCTTTAAATATAAGGGCAGAATAAGACAGAGGGGAAAAGGCTGAGCTTATAGAGATTTACAGTTTATGATCGGATTCAGTATTTTTATGTAAAACAATTTTGAGATACTGTCAAGACTCAATGAGAGGTTGAGAGTTCTACTTCAACTGCCCATGCAGGGTGACTGACAGAAATGGCTATATACAGACTTAAGACCCATTTACACGCAAATATGATCGCTCAAAATTCATTCAAAAGATAGGATGATTGACAGTTTTAAGCGATCATTTTACATAAGCTGCTAATGGGCACTTATTACCTTCGTTTGCATGTAAATGAGCCTCCCTGAGCTGTATATAGAGAACAACAGGTGGTCTGTTCTCTGCATACAGCCCCTATGTTTTCCTGCAGCACTGCAGCTGAACACAATGTTAACAGTGGTCCCAGGGAGAATCACAGCGTGCAGTCCCTGCTATCAGCTATCCGGCGAACGATGGATTTTAAGCTCAACTAAAAATCATTGTTCGGCAGAAAAGCAAACAATGGTAGCATTTACACACAACAGTTATCCCTCAAAAGACATTGTTTGATCAAATATTTAGTGATAATCGTTGCCTGTAAATGGGGCCTTATACAAGAAGAGCAATCAATCACTGTGTGTGGGCAGGGAAAGCAGCACTCACAGGCTCTCTATACAAGTCCTGCCAGCATTTAAGCAATGGCTTAGAAAAAAAATTGAACAAAACCATAGAACTCTAGATTTCCCCGAGTTCAGGATCTCCCACTCTTTCCTATACTGACCTGAGATAGGGTAAGCATAGAAGTCATGAAAGATCCACTTTTAAGCTAGGAAGTCCAGCAGTAAGGGGATCCCCTTTAAGTATTAGGCTGGGTTCACATAGGGCAGATTTGCTGTGGTTTTACCGCGGATTGCGTTGCATATCCACACTGCGGCAAAACCGCTGCGTTTGTAGTGCAATGCAGCACAAATGAGTTTTGGCAAAAAGCTGTTCTCACAGGATGGATTTTTTCCGCACAGCTGCAGTGCGGAAATGCAACTGCGGTGTGGTTTTCAAAGATGCTGCACGTCCATTCTTCTGTCTTTTCCGCAGCGCTTTTTTGTCCATTGACCTCTATGGACGCAGCAAAATCCGCGGCAAAAAGCAAAAACGCTGCAGAAAAAAACGCTTGCGGATTTTTCCGCGAGAAAATCCGTGAGCCAAAATTAACCTTTGAAGCGGTTTTGACGCAGAAGCAGTTCTTCTGCGGCAAAACTGCTACGGTAAAAGCTCATCAAAACTGCAACAAATCCGCCCTGTGTGAACCCAGCCTTAACTTTCTTCATATTACTTCATATTGTTTACTGGTTACTGTGATCTGGTTATTACGCCATACACACAGTCCTTGCACTTTCCCACTGTGGCATCTAATATTTTGTGTGATGTATGCTAACTAGGGATGAGCGAGTATACTCGCTAAAGCACTACTCGCTCGAGTAATGTGCTTTAGCCGAGTATCTCCCTGCTCGTCCCTGAAGATTCGGGAGCCGCCGCAGCTGACACGTGAGCCGCAGCGGGGAGCAGGGGGGGGGGGGGGGGAGGGAGAGTTACTTGCTGTAAACTCTGTTTTACAGACCCAAGTTTATTAACGAATCAATAACCATAACAGTTCATGTAAACTCTGTCTTACAGACACGAGTTTACCACCACCAAACTCTCCCCAAGTTTACCTGCCCACCCGCCTAATGCGGGCGACAATCCCCCACCAGGCCATGGCATCCACTAATGACATAGCCCCCTCAACACCCGCAGCCTCCTCAGTCATCTACACAAATCCATGTTAAAAATATCCAACTCAATCTCTGACAAGTATACTAGATCATTCCTATGGAAGCCTAGACCAAAACCTTCCAAATCAGTATATATAAAAGAAAAAAAATCCACTCCTGGCATGAGCTCTCTACCATCGGGTTACCCTTCTCCAAATTCTCTCGCTATATACAGACCTCGGCAATGACCATAATAATCGAGGTACAAAATCTGGAAAAAAAAAACTATCACTGTATCCGGAACCTAGTTTCAATGCTCCACATCTCCCTTTCAATGTCCCATGCCACATCAATGTGTTCTCTTCTATGTCATTAACCCCCTAAGTGTAAAATTAAAACATCTGGACAGGGCCCACGTGACTTTCTAAGCCCATGTGACTCTTTATAGATCAGTTCAGCCATTAATCCACTCCACCTCATACATCTATTACCGCAAACTGTGATCTGTACAATCCCACATTTTCGAAATAGCAGTGATCCGCCGCCCTTCTCCAAGCCCAGTACACAAAGGAGTGTCCAACAATCCACACAATACTTTTCTTAATTCCTAGAATGAAAGAAGAATTAGTACACCATATTATTCAGGCACATGTACAACTTACACCGAGATGAACCCCATCTGTCTACCTTTTTCTTCAATAAAACCGCACCTGTAAACAGTTTTTAAGCACCATTATACATTAAAAGCTAAAGATTAAAAGATAATGATTCTCCATCATCCCCGTCTTCCCGAAAACAATACAGGGTCTTCTACTAATTGCTCCATAAGATCTTACTTTTGCCATGTATAGCTGCGTGGACACTATTTACATTGAGTTTTTTTTTTATTTTTATTAACTGCAACTTTTACCAACTTCCCTAGTAAGCTAAATGTGATAGCAGAGCGTTGATCAGCGGCATACACTACTGCCTTACAGCCCCTGATCAGCGGCGTACACTACTGCCTTACAGCCCCTGATCAGCGGCGTACACTACTGCCTTACAACCCCTGATCAGCGGCGTACACTACTGCCTTACAACCCCTGATCAGCGGCGTACACTACTGCCTTACAGCCCCTGATCAGCGGCGTACACTACTGCCTTACAACCCCTGATGAGCGGCGTACACTACTGCCTTACAGCCCCTGATCAGCGGCGTACACTACTGCCTTACAGCCCCTGATCAGCGGCGTACACTACTGCCTTACAGCCCCTGATGAACGGCATACACTACTGCCTTACAGCCCCTGATCAGCGGCGTACACTACTGCCTTACAGCCCCTGATCAGCGGCGTACACTACTGCCTTACAGCCCCTGATGAGCGGCGTACACTACTGCCCTGCCTTACAGCCCCTGATCAGCGGCGTACACTACTGCCTTACAGCCCCTGATCAGCGGCGTACACTACTGCCTTACAACCCCTGATCAGCGGCGTACACTACTGCCTTACAACCCCTGATCAGCGGCGTACACTACTGCCTTACAGCCCCTGATGAGCGGCGTACACTACTGCCTTACAGCCCCTGATCAGCGGCGTACACTACTGCCCTGCCTTACAGCCCCTGATCAGCGGCGTACACTACTGCCTTACAGCCGCTGATCAGCGGCGTACACTTCTGCCTTACAGCCCCTGATCAGCGCGTACACTACTGCCTTACAGCCCCTGATCAGTGGCGTACACTACTGCCTTGCAGCCCCTGATCAGCGGCATACGCTACTGCCCTACAGCCCCTGATCAATCGCTCTACCTGAAAAACAGAATTAATAGGTACCACATTATACCATCTTTGAAAGAAAGCCATACCCAACAATACCTTCCAAACTGAGCTATATGAGCTGCATCCTAAATGTTGGACTCTTCTTCCCTGAATTGCTGCATCAGCAAACAAGACTATGAAATAGCAGCCGCATTAATCTCACACTGACCATCTCTAACCCTCAATAAGAGGTTATATGTTAGACATAATCTGATTAGTATACGAACTAACTCCTGCCGACCGGCTCTTACCAACAATCACTCCATAACCATTATCCACTAATGATAACTCCTCCGCTTCCACAAACTCCCATCACCAAGCTGACTGACCATTAAAGTCACAGATACCAACCATACCACTAGATCCTGCTTTAGCTCCCTTGATATCTGCGCATGCGATGTATGGGCCTTCCAGTCGCACATCACCACACATAACTTGCGGGAATACCTGGACCAATAATAATCACCTGTGAAGCCAAACAGGACCGACCTGCTAATGGCTGCAACTCCCTCCATGTAATCGTCCTTCATACGTAATGTCTGACTAATTAAACCCATAAACTATACACCCCTGACATTGGCAATTAGAACAACCATCACAATGCTATCAATTGAATACCTAAAAATTCCAACCGAGTACATGGCCATGGGATTTTTTCCGTTCGCCAGCAGCACCCCCAAAATCCTCCATCCTGACCACATGCCCTCTAAAACTTGTGCACCCCTCATTACCCATAAACAACAATCATCTAAGTAGTGTATTACACCAACATCCGGAGATTCCTTCCTCCCACCTACTCTAAAAATAAGGATAGTCCTAAATAATAGTAGGATGCCTTAGATCCCATCGGTAACGCCAAACCGGAAACCAAAGGATTAAAACCCCAACCAATAAGAAGTTATCCGAATACTGCATCACATGACCGAAGTGCCATATCAAAGCCAATGTAGTCACATGATGCATATCTTAATGCCAGCAGCTCAGGAGCGCCTCAGCATTCAGAGAAGACTGCTTGGGGTAAGATAGATGATAAATCACTGAGAGGAGATAGACTCCTTCTGTGGTATCACCCTTAAAGGGGACAACCTCAAATTGAAAAAAGGGGGGTATCAAAATGACCGGCAACTCTGCCCTCATCTATGTGATTAGCAATTTAACTACCTCAGGATCATAAACAGCTGAAATTAACTTATTAACCCCTTCACAGCCGGGTCCCTTTAACTCATGCACATATAAGCCGTACCGGGATCCTTCTTTATTGAGCCGGGCCTACTTCCAATATGAGAGGCTCACTGGAGTCTTGCCCTATTGCAGGAAACTATTTCCTGGATGCAAGGAATTTGTACTGATTTCTGACTAAAACAACCATAAATGGATGAGAGCGGCACAATATGAGCCCTCATGGCAGTACCCACAGCTCTCCATTACCTCGATCCCATAAATGTAAACACACATCCAGGTAGTGAGGCGCCCCAAGGATGTCTAACAGCCACCTAACTAGTCACACCGAGGTAGTGAGGCGCCCCAAGGATGTCTAACAACCACCTAACTAGTTACACCGAGGTAGTGAGGGGCCCCAAGGATGTCTAACAACCACCTAACTAGTTACACCGAGGTAGTGAGGCGCCCCAAGGATGTCTATAAACCACCTAACTAGTTACACCGAGGTAGTGAGGCGCCCCAAGGATGTCTAACAACCACCTAACTAGTTACACCGAGGTAGTGAGGCGCCCCAAGGATGTCTAACAACCACCTCACTAGTTACACCGAGGTAGTGAGGCGCCCCAAGGATGTCTAACAACCACCTCACTAGTTACACCGAGGTAGTGAGGCGCCCCAAGGATGTCTAACAACCACCTCACTAGTTACACCGAGGTAGTGAGGCGCCCCAAGGATGTCTAACAACCACCTCACTAGTTACACCGAGGTAGTGAGGCGTTCCAAGGATGTCTAACAACCACCTAACTAGTTACACGAGGTAGTGAGGCGCCCCAAGGATGTCTAACAACCACCTCACTAGTTACACCGAGGTAGTGAGGGGCCCCAAGGATGTCTAACCACCACCTAACTAGTTACACCGAGGTAGTGAGGCGCCCCAAGGATGTCTAACAACCACCTCACTAGTTACACCGAGGTAGTGAGGGGCCCCAAGGATGTCTAACAACCACCTGACCAGTTACACCGAGGTAGTGACGCGCCCCAAGGATGTCTAACAACCACCTAACTAGTTACACTGAGGAAACACCAGCGTCCCGGTAACCATTAATAACCATCTCTGTTCCTCCGGTCATCACAGCCTCATCCTCCAGTTACCCCACAGCCGACAGTCTGCATACAGTGGTTACCTCACAGCTGACTGCCTGCATACAGTGGTCAGTTATCTCGCACCCCCTTTATTTCAGGGGCATTGTGGAGTGCTGCTGTCAAATAAGGTATTTATTACGCCACTCCATACCCCTTCCCCTCTACGGTGCTGATGCTGCTCCCACTGAACACAGGCGAAGCCATCCCATGATGTCACAGCTGGGGGCATTGCAAGGAGCCCAGTGGTGAAGCCGCTTGAAGCTGAAAAGGAGGCATAGCACAGCAGAGACAGGAGCCAAGCCAATCAGCAGCTGTAGGTGTTCCCTATACCTTCCACAGCACAATCCCTGGTCTACACCCATTTTCGTGGTGGAGACAAGATACACCAGTACCCAAGAATCTAACTACTATAGTACTGCCCACTAAGTACAGGAATATAACTACTATAATACTGTCCCCTATGTACAAGAATATAACTGTTACAGTACTGCCCCGTATGTACAAGAATGCAACTACTATAATACTGTCTCATGTACAAGAATATAAGTACTAGAATACGGACTACTATGTACAAAGATTTTATTACTAGAATACTGCCCCCTATATAAAGTAATATAACTACTAGAATACTGTCTGTTACATACAAGAATATAACTAATATAATACTGCCCCCTATGTACAAGAATATAACTACTAAAATATAACTACGTAGAAGAATATAACTACTATAGAACTGCCCCTTATGTACAAAAATATAACTACTTTACTAATGTCTCCTATGTACAAGAATATTACTACTAGAATACTGTTCCCCCCCTGTGTACAAGAATATAACTACTAGAATACTGTCCCCTATGTACAAGAATATAACTACTAGAATACTGTCTCCTAAGTACAAGAATATAACTACTAGAATACTGTCTGTTACATACAAGAATATAACTAATATAATACTGCCCGCTATGTACAAGAATATAACTACTACTATACTTTCACCTATTAGCAGGAATATATTTACTAGTATACTGTCTCTTATGCACAAGACTATAACTACTAGGATACTGTCTCCTATGTACAAGAATATAACTACTATAATACTGTCTCCTATGTACAAGTATATAACTACTAGGATACTGTTCTCTATGTACAAGAATATAACTACTAGAATATTGTCCCCTATGTAGAAGAATGCAGCTACTAGAATATGGTCTACTATGTACAAAGATATAATTACTAGAACACTGCCATCTATGTACAGGAATATAACTACTATAATGCTGTCTCCTATGTAAAAGAATATAACTACAAGAATATTGTCTCCTATATACAATAATATAACTACTAGAATACTGTCTCCTATATACAATAATATAACTACTAGAATACTGTCTCCTATATACAAGAGTATAATTGCTATAGTAACAGGAAAATAACTGCTTGGATGATAATAATCA